>NW_028277088.1:2580000-2751000 GCF_059951505.1 Python bivittatus
GGGAAGGAAGGGAGGGAGGGGGAGAGGGGACGAGGAGGAGGAGGAGGAGATGGAGATGGAGATGATGGAGAAGGAGAAGGAGGAGAAGGAGCAGGAGAAGGAGGAGAAGGAGAAGGGGAAGGGGAAGGGGAAGGGGAAGGGGAAGGAGATAGGCAAGGAGGAGGAGGAGGAGGAAGAGGAAGATAGACAAGAAGGAGAAGGTAGACAGAGGAGGAGAAAATAGATAAGGAAGAGGAGATAGATGGAGAAGATAGACGAGGAGGTGATAGACAAGAGAGAGAAGAAGGAGAAGGGGGCGGAGGAGAAGGGAGGAAGGAGAATTGGTTTTGCAGGAACAGAGGAGACCGAAGGGGAGAAGGGAAGGAGCCAGAGCCGCCCGTCACACTCTTCCGCTCTGCTGCCCGAGGGTGGCCCTCCCTAGAACAGCCGCCCGGGGAGTCAGAGCCCCCTTCCCCGGGCAGCCCGTGAGCCATGGAGGGCGACGTGCCGCCAACAGCAGATCTGCGTGGAGCGAGCGAGGCCTGCCGTTTCGCTGCACCAGGCAGGAGAGCAGCTGCGATGCCAGGCGGGCACCAGGGTGCAAACCCTTCCTAACCGGGGGGCTCTGGGAGTCCAGAGCTCAGACCCTAAAAGACGACCCAGACCCACCGTCGCAACCTCAGGCCCAGGAGTGTGAATCGCCATCCGTCTCTTTCGGCAATGGAGACGCAGCTTGCAAAGCCAGAAAGCAGGAGTCAGATTCGGCAGACTTTGGGCTAGAGGCAGGTTGGACCACTGAAACCATAAGCCCCATCTCCTCGGCAGTGCCTGACTGGAAGGGAAGTCCCCGCCAAAGCCCACCTTCTCTAGACCTGGCCCGCATCTAAAGAACACTTCCAGCCGAAATTGCAAAATTCAGGCGCTTCCTGGTTGGGCTGGGTGAGTCCAGATGGACAAGCCAAGATTAAAATTTGTTTTCGGGCATTCCTACGATGGGAACATTTGCTCCACAAAGTTTTCCTTGGTCCTTGAAGGGTGCCTTTCCCCCCCCCCCCATTGCATATTATACTGAACCCTAAGCTAACCAAACAGGGGGTCTGGCAGAACGCTTTAGGTCACAAAAGAATGAACAGGAAGAGTGCATAAATGCTGTCTCATCTGTTGGGCCCAAGCATGCAACATTTTTCTCCTTGTTTAGTCAATCCTAATAAAATTTATCTTCCTTGACGGAGGAAGTACCTAGCTGACCTCCGCTGACCTCAAACTAAGTCAGACTTAATTAGCACTTGGATGGGAGACCACCAGGAGATGCCCCAGGCTGGGACACTGGAAAAACATATTGGAAGAAAATGGGGACGTAGTTCACAAAAGAATGAACCAGGTTAACATTTACCAGGTTTAGCAGGGTGCATAAATGCTGTCTCATCTGTTGGGCCCAAGCATGCAACATTTTTCTCCTTGTTTAGTCAATCCTAATAAAATTTATCTTCCTTGATGGAGGAAGTACCTAGCTGACCTCCGCTGACCTCAAACTAAGTCAGACTTAATTAGCACTTGGATGGGAGACCACCAGGAGATGCCCCAGGCTGGGACACCGGAAAAACATATCGGAAGAAAATGGGGACGTATCACTTACATGTAGCTGTCGAGAAAAACGTCTACAAAGAAGGATCTATAAAGTCACCAGGACTTTACAGTCACGTTATGAAAAGTCTTTGGCTCCTGTTTAGTCATCTATTTTATTTATTTCCTTGATTTATATGCTTTTTTTTTTTTTTTTTAATAAACACTCAAATAAGTTACTTCTATCCTTCTTGGTAAAGAAGAGGTCAACGCTCTCTGGGTTTAATTCATGGGTATTTATCGCCTCCTTGTGGCAATAAATCATCGCTGCAAATGATATTTTCCATGTACTGTAGACACAATACGCCTTTTCACAAATAATCCAAATGAATTGGTTGCAGTGATGAGTGGTAGTAATAGTAACAAGGTTCACTTCTTATTCTTGCTGTTATCTACAAATATTATCAGGTGATATAACTCAGTGTTTCTGAACCTCAGCAACTTTAAGGCCTGTGGACTTCAACTCCCAGAATTCCCCAGCCAGCATGGCTGGCTGGGGAATTCTGGGAGTTGAAGTCCACAGGCCTTAAAGTTGCTGAGGTTCAGAAACACTGATATAATTGAACATCCGTGATGTTTAGCCTTGCCCAATCTGTTGCCCTCCCCCCCAACATACTGGATAACCTCTCCCTCAAATTAACCTTAATTCCTGGTCATTTATGGACACCACCCCTCTAGTTTTCTGGGCAACCATTTGGAACCAGTTCCCCACTCTCTTCTCCCAGAGAAAAAAAGCTATGTTTCTTTCCCGGTGGTCTCCCATCCAAGTATTAAGCCGATCCTCTCCTGTTTACCTTTTTGAGATCGCCATAAATGGGCACGGTGTATTGGTTCCTCCAAGGTGGCAACGAGTCTCCCTGAGGGAGCTGTACCAAAATTGCAAGGAGTTGCGTGATCTCCTGGTGGTCTCCCATCCAAGCCTTAATCAAACCCCACTCTGTTTAGCTTGAGAGCTCAGCTGGGTCTGCCAAATGCTGAGACTAGAAAGACAAGTCTCCTTCAAGCAGAATTGAGTGCCTAGTGTGTACATGGACGCGTTTGCAGAGTTTCCATTACAATTGTATGCAAATAGGAGTGGTGTGCCTTTATCTTCTTCCAAGATTTTTTTTAAAAAAATATTTTTATGGCCCCAAGCTGTCCTGCTGGTCTTCTGCAGAAAAACGAAGCAGGCTTAACCCTGCTTAGCTTCTGAGCCCATCGGGAATAAAACTCAATTCTTTGCCATCTTCAGAACTGAATTTAAAATTGGTTCTCGTCAGAACTGTGCAAGATTTCATGGTAGCTGGAACGCTTGTTCTGCCCTAAATAAAAGGCCTTAATTTGTCTGCAAACTGGAGACAGCATCCGCCACGGGTTCTGATCCCTGCAGGCCAGAAATGGCATGATTTTCATTATTTGCCAGTTCTATCTCTATTAAGGCAGCTTCAACGTTTATTTGTGTTTTTTGCAGCCCACACAAACTACTGATGGACAGTACCTTTTGACTGACCACAACCCCGAGATGTTTTCCTCCTTTGCCAAGCCAGATCCGCTGTAGCCCTGCGCTTAATTTCTTAACGAATTTGCCTTGATTAACTTTCACCCACTTCTCTAAACAAGCCACATCCATTTTACGTTCTCCTTCTGTTTTCTTGGGCGAGGTGTCCCACCCACTTCTGCAAAATCAGCAAATTGGATGTGCATTTCTGCCCCTTATTTTCCAGGCCTTCAACGAAAACCCTGCAGAGTCACCAACCCCCTAAATGCCAGCATGAAAAAACAGGTAAATACCTAGCTAAAGATCAGTTTTGCAACGGGTTGGGTTCCCTCTTATAATCCCAAACCAGGACATGTGACCTCCTAGGAACAGAACCAAATGTTCATTCCAAAATCAGGATAAAATGCTGGAGATTTTCAACCAGACGGTGGCAGTCTGGTTTCACACATGCTTCTCTGTGTGCCCTTATTTGCAAACGGGAATCTGGGGACCGGGCTCTGCTCCATCTTGTGCAATAATTGCTTTTCAGCATCTCCAAAAGACCTCATTTTTATCCCCTGTCCGTGATTCTTTGTCCACGCCCCCCCCCGCCTGGAAGTGCTAGGATTTGAACCTGGGGCAGGCTGCCCTCAGCTCTGTCTGCAGTAGCGAAAAAGAGGTCTTTAAATCCTAAAAGATCCATCCAGGATATCAGTCCGATGGCACAGCAAGGAAGATAATGAGATAAGATTCTGGGAGTTGAAGTCCACCCGTCTTAAAGTTGCCAAGTTCGAAAAACATTGCAGTGAAGAATGAAGCAAAAGCATTGACTTAAAGCTAAGACTCAAAAGAAGCAAAGTTCCTATCCAACTGAATATTTACATGCCAACCTGATTAAATGCTTCAATAAGCCCACCATCTTGGGTTGGTTTGATTGGGAAGCTAGCCAGCTTAGGAGCCCTCCTCAAAAAAACTGCACCTTTGGTAAGAACCTTCTAAAACAATGTTTTTCAACCTTGGCAACTTTAAGAGGCGTGGACTGCAACTCCCAGAATTCCCCAGCCGGCATGCCGGCTGGGGAATTCTGGGAGTTGCAGTCCACGCCTCTTAAAGTTGCCAAGGTTGAAAAACACTGTTCTAAAGTTTGTTTTAAAAAAGCCCCAGACGTTTGTGTCTTCTTCTTCCCACCCTAACCCCATACTGAGACTCTTTGCAACTTGAAAATTCTGCAGACGTGGAATGCAGTATGGAAAAGGGGATTTGGGCAGAGCAATTAGCAGCAGGAAAATCTCTGGCTTGATTTAAAACAAACAAAAATGTAAGCCCCTAGTCCTGTTTAAACCCAAAGTATACTTGAGCAGCCATGGGTTGAGAAGGAATAAGATATCCCCAGGGGATATATCTGTGTCCTCCACCCGTGATATCCAGATTGCTTAAAGAGCAAACCTCCTTCTTTCTTGCCGAATATTGATTTGTAAAATCTTACTTTTATTTGGGAGCTCAAGATGGTAAATGTGTCATTCCCATCTCCTATTTTTCCCTACCAAGGCCACCCTGGGCTGAGAAAAAGTGTTTGGCCCAAAGCCCCGCAGGAAGATTCGATGGCTGCTGGGGAATTTGAACCTGGGTCTCCCCATGCCTAGTTCAGCATCTCAGTTCCTTCACTATCCTGCATAGTTGGGTCATTCCCTTGCATGGCCTCCCAGGTTGGGATTTGGGGAGCTGGGCAGTGGGGCCAGAATGGGATGAATTGCACTGTTGTGGCACTTTACTTCCGAGGAGTTGAATACAGAATTCGGCCACGACACAACAACCCTGCAAGGCGGGCCCCAGAAAGGGTGTTCTTGGTGAAGCTCCATGAACCTTTGATAGAAAATGAATCATTACCGCTTCGTAAATCTCCCAGGGTCATTTTTTAATGAGAAGGGTGGTGACAAATTTGATATATAAATTTTAAAAAATAAAATATGCCAAATGGCATAGTACGAAGCAGCCTCGGCCTACACTGAACAGGGTGCTTCCAAACTCTTGCCAGGAAAACCGGAACTAAGGGCCGATCAAATAAAAATTATTACTAAATATTATCATGAACCCAGACCGTTGGCTTAGCTGACAATTGGGTCGTATTCTGCAAACTCCCAAAAAGAGTCTTCGTGTTAACAAAGCCTTGTTTTAAGAGTTAACGTGGGCGACAGTTATCTGGCCTCTAAGACTCGGCCTTCCCCATTCTCAGATTTCTGACATCCTAAAGAGGGCAAAGTTTGAACTTTGAACTAAGAAAGGCTCGATAGGAACAACTCAACCAAATCGAAAGATGAACTAAAAAGGACTAACCACCAGAACTGTGCCACAGCAGAGCAACCTAGCTACAGAGGTTGTGGGTTCTCCACCTCTGGAAGAAGAGGCTGGACGCGAATGGTTTTCCTGCACGTTGCAAAAGGTTGATGATCCTTGGGGTTCCTGACGTTCTGCAGTTCCTTGGTTCTAGCCTTCTAAGCCTGCAAGGAAATCAATGGCGAAAAGTCTCAGCTTCCGGACCTGGACTGCCAAACTCCAGATTACCAGCGGGGAGCAGCAAATGGTGAGGGTTGTCCATCTCTGTTGCTGTCCCTAGTGGAATTCCCAAAATTGGCAGGAGAAATCTGGTAGCCTTGGCAAAGATCCACATGCTACAGGCTTCTGTCTGGGAATAAGGATTCGTGGGAACTCTGGGTACAAAACATTGCAACTTCAAAACATTCTGGATTCCTTTAGAGCTTTCAGAGTTTATACATCAATCCTTCTGTCTTTTCTCTTTTCAGGAGAAGGAGAAGAAGGAAGAGGAGGAAGAGGAGAAGGAGAAGGAGAAGGAGATAGGCAGGGAAGAGGAGGCGGAGGAGGAGGAGATGGAGTTGGAGGAGAAGGAGGAGGAGGAGGAGGAGGAAATAGACAAGAAGGAGGAAGAGATAGACAAGGAGGGAGAAGGGGAGAAGTACAGAAATTTGGAAAGGGATAAGTCATCCGAACAGTAAAAATGTGATGCTTCCCTCAATACAAACTTAATTTTGGGTCACTTCATGGCCGTATCTGAGACATTTCCTTGATAACAACATAGAACTGCTTTGGAGTTGTCTATTTTATATGCAGGGATTTTCTGGTTTTTCCATTGGTCAGCCTGCCCTAATGGTCTCCCACCCAAGTATGAGCCAGCCCAGGCCCTGCTTAGCTTCCGTTCCCGGGCGGGGTGGTTGGGAACGTCCCCGGCCGGGAATGCAGGGTCAGGCTCTCCTGAAATGCACGCCTGCTCAGGTTCCTGCCTTCTTTCTGCCTCAGGAAGCGCTTCCAAACTCCAGGAGCTTAAAAAGAAAAAAAAGAAGGGAGGGGAAAATAGAGAAATAGGTCCGCAAGAGAGAAGCAATGCAGAAGGTATTACGTTTGGGTTGGGCAAAAAAGTTAGGGTTGGAAATCAACCTTGGGCTGCAGAATACGATTTCCAAAATCAGGCATTGCTGTAGCACGAATGGCATCAAACCAGCCGCAAGGAGGAGGTGTCTGGACTCAGACATGCAGGGATTAAGAAAAAGCGTTTTAAAATATCCCCAAAAATCCCAACCAATACGGAGGAGGCTCACGAGGGGGAAAAGACACCCTCAAGCGTTAAGGGAAAATGAAAACTTGGCTGGGAACGTGGGGAGTTGCAGGGCAACACCTCTGACGGATGCTTCCTGGGGAAAGCTGTTATAAAAACTTCTCGGATCTCAGCCCCTTTGGGTTTGAATTTAAAATCCGTAAGTCGGCTTAATTTTTGACATCCCAACGAGTTCGTAGTGCCAAACTGATACTCATCCTGTATTGAGTAATATCCTCAAACTGGGAGCCTTGCATAGTGGGGGATGTTTGGAAAGGCATCTCTTAGAAGAGGAGCTGACCGGTTGGTGGGCTGGCCTCTTCGAACAGGAGGTCTCCGCTGCAACCCTTTGTTGCAGATCTCTCGCGCTGCCCCTCCCGTCTCATCCGAACCCACCCCCTCCAAAAACGCAGGAAAAATCCTCCCTTGCAATTCGGAGGGTCTCTGATTAGACTGCGTCTTAAAGGGATCGGCTCCTTCCGCTTTAACGGACTGGCGAAGTCAAGCTGGTTTGGCATTTTCTCTGGAGGAACGCCGATGGGAGGGGATTCCCGCGGCCTTGCGGTCCTCCGAATGACCAGCTCTCCCAGGATAGCCCCGTCGGATCTTCCAAGCTGCCAACAGCAGCCGCTGAACAGATAGGCTAAGAGCGCATCGCTTAATGCCATCAGGGTAAAGATTCAATCAGGGGGGCATTCAGGGCAGATGTTGAGAAACAGGCCCTTCCAGGAAGCAGATCTGGGCCAAACCTGAGCTGCAAGATCTCAAGAGCGAGCCAACTGGCCAGCATTGTCTGGGGAACACTTCCATAATGGGGGGGGGGGCATCACCGAGAAGCAGCTGCTTCCTTACCTCTTCCAAAGAAAAGAGCATTTCTCTCCGGCTGCATCAATGAGTTTCCCCCCATCCTTGGGTCTGCAGAGCAAGACATGAAATGGGCCATTCTTCTGCTTCTACTCTTCTGCCCCCAGAACCACCCAAATAATGTGGGGCAAAGCCGGAGAGATTTTGCACACCTCGTAGCTGCTCTTGGGTGGCACAGAAGCAAGCAGGGATGTGCATCTTTCACACTTAAGGCCACCGCACTTACAGGCTGGGGCCCGGCTGGGCAAGGTGAAGGGTGGGCGATGCATCAGAATTTAAAGCACGGTCAGGGTGTGTTTGCACCATCCTGGGAGCAAGTGAGGAAAGGCCCACCAGCTTTCTAAGCAGGATTGTATCTGGTGCAAGCCCCATTGACGTCCTTTGCATCTCAGCGTGCAGCTGGTAAAAATTATGTCAATGAAGTCATGCATGGTGATGTCATCCCCCCTGTGACATCACTTGACACCCAGTGCCTTAGATGCCCTGGCAATAGAGAGTCCCTTTCGGTACCTCTGATGAAGGGAAGGAAAAGGTTCTCACTTGTCCTGGAGGAGGCCTAAGTTGAGGTTGGCAGAGGGGACATTCGCCTTCTCTTTTCTTGAATACTGATGTTAGACCAGACAGGAAACACGACCAGATGAGCTAATTCTACTTTATTGTAAGGCTACATGAACAGAACCTTGCAAGTCATTAAAAGTACAAATCTCCCACCGTCTCTTTTACAGCCTGATAAGTTAGGGAGGGTCCCTTCTGAGCCTCTTTCTCCACCCGTCATGCAGCTGCGGGCTGCTCCCCCTCTTATCGGATCGTTCCCTTGGCAACGTCTCTTCACCCCGTTTCTCAAGGTCTTCTCACATACCATTACAACTGAAACCCCTTTTGCTAGCTATCCAGAGACTTCACCTGCCTCGGAAATTGAAGGAATGTTTGCACAGGGCGCCCAGCGAAAGGATCTTTCTCAGGGCAGAGGCATGATTTCATATCAGTAGGAAGTTGGTTCTTTTAAAATATCTGGAACCTAGGCTCTGAAGCACTCACGAAGCGGCACTTTTAACACTAATTGAACGACTGGAGGCTATTTCATTCAAGTCTATGATGGTGTCTTCATTTTTGAAGTCTTAAGCATCTTCCTGATTCTAGGTGGATTGTTTCGAAGGTACTTTGAGTTTGTACAGAGCACGTGTTCTTCAACATGGCGTGATCGTGGATAGAGTTAAGCCACCCTTGGGCTGTTTCTGCACTATAAATGTCATGGTTTAAGGCACCAGGCTAGAAAACAGGAGACTGTGAGTTCTAGTCCTGCCTAGCCCATCAGTTGGGTGACTTTGGGCCAGTGCATCTCACTCCGCCCTA
Organism: Python bivittatus; assembly: GCF_059951505.1. NCBI lineage: Eukaryota > Metazoa > Chordata > Lepidosauria > Squamata > Pythonidae > Python > Python bivittatus. The sequence continues at coordinate 2,588,883 of NW_028277088.1, forward strand.
GGGGGAAGAAGAGGAAGGTGAACCACTTCGAAAAAGCTTGCCAAGAAAACTGCAGGGACTTGTCCGGGCAGTCTCCAGGAGTCAAGATGGACTCGGAGGCCCGCACACACACACAGACGCTCACCCAGCATTGTCTAGGTATTTCATGTGAAAAGTGATAAGAAACCTTTTGCTTTTATCTTGGAGAAGCCCAGCCTGGAATATAAATAATTGAGGATGGCTCACCCCTTCTTCCTGGCCTTGAAAAACCGGATTCCCAATTTCTTGCAGATTCTTGTACATCCTATCTTTTAGATTGTAAGCCTAGGGGCAGGGCTGGCCTCTCTCTCTCTCTCTTGTAATTGCCACCCGCTTGGGGAGACAATAATTGTCCCAGGAGTGGGGGGGGGGGGAGAGATGGGATAAAAAGATGCCATAGATAGATAGATAGATAGATAGATAGATAGATAGATAGATAGATAGATAGATAGATGATAGGACAGTTGATGTAGGGTTAGCTAGATGGACAATGGATGGATAGTTGGATAGGTAGATGATAAATAGATGATAGATAGATAGATAGATAGATAGATAGATAGATAGATAGATAGATAGATAGATAGATAGACAGACAGACAGACAGACAGACAGACAGACAGGGACCTTCTGTGTGGTGATCGTCCACAGGTAGCCAGGATAAACTGTAATGATGTTCCTGGCCTCAGTTTTGGAATTGCACCAGCTGAGGTCATTGGCCCACCCCTGCCTCAACATCAGCCCTGACCCAGCTGCCCCTGATGTTATCTCCCACCCCCCATAATCATTTGGGAGGTTGAGAAGGGGGATGTGGAACAAGGGTTAAACACCCACTGCTCCAGCCCCATATCTCTGACTTTGCAAGAAGGGAGGGCTCTAAACAGGGTGGGGGGGGGAAGAGGAAGATCCAATCATTCCATTTACGGGGGCAGGGGGAGGGCTGCTCTAGACCCACTGCAGACAAGAGGAGAAGAAAAGGTGAGCTGAGGCCACAGCTCCCCTTGCAAACAAGGGGTAGATCTGAAGGACATCCTTGACCCACCCCTGGGGTTCCTCCCGTGCCCTAAATTGAACCACGAGTTTCCAAACAGACTGAGTTTGTACAACGCCACACAGACACACAAACCTAAGCATGAAAATTAAGATGTGCCTTTATGCAAAGGCACCTCCAGGGCACTCACAAGACCCTTGGCCCAGCACGTTGCCAGTACACTGCTCCGTCCAAGGGCCACCCTGGGAGTGAGTGCTGGGGATTGCAGTTGTAACGGTGTGCCCGATTAAGGCAGAGTTGCTCTCTTTTTCTTTAAAGGGGAAACACACACACACCCTGCCTTCTCAGAAGAGTTTGGCTGGTTTTCAGGTGAAGGGGAGGGGAGGGCTCTCAAGGGCCCGAAAGGAGGGAGGGGGAACGCGGCCCCCCGCCCCTGCCTTTCGCCTCTGGGAGGGACGCGTGTTTGGGCGCGCGAGATTCAGCCGAGAAGAGAAGCGCCTTCCCGGGCCGGGCCGGTGAAAATCCCCCGGCCGCCCAGAGCGGAGGCGCTCGCTCCTCGCGCTGCCCCGCCGTACCTGCTCGGGGTTTGCAGCAGCGCCGGCGGAGCGTCGTCCCAAGCGGGGCTGCTCCGCCTCCGCCCCGTTTCCCCCTCTCTCCGCCGCCGCCGATGGGCTTTGTAGTCCCGCGCCTCTGGGGTACGGGGCGGCGCGGAGAGGCCGCTGGGTGCCCCTCACCCGCGGAACCCGCCTCCACAAGGTGCCCCCCCCACCGGGAAGGGGGCTCTGCGTGCACCAGCCAAGCCAGCCAACCGCCTGGAGGCTGCACGTGATGGCTGCTTTCCCACACAGCTTAAACCTCACCCCGCTTGAGAAAGGTAGAGGGACAGGCTCTGCTGCACAGAGAATAGCAGTTTCACGGGACAGCCTGGCTCTCCCAATGTGAGAAGCCACGAACCGGGTTGCCCGGCCCCGCGACATCCCCGACTCCTTTCTGGCGGAGACTAGCGGGTTGTGCGAACGCAACCAGTTTCTGCCCTTTTAACCGCCAACCTTTTTCAAAAGACGCCCTAAAGGGCAGAGCGGGGAAGGGAAGGCTTTCAGAAGGAAACCAGATTGAATCCGAATCTGGCCTGCGGGGCAAATTAAACCTCCGGACTTTGACGCCCAGCGCTGGACACACTGATGGGGGGCAGCGAGAACCAGCGCTGCCCGGAGAGAGACGTCGCGGGGTTCAGCCGGGCTTGGCGAGGGACGGTCGCCTGGCTCCGGAGTAGCCCGGACTGGAACCGGGAGCGAAGCAAATCAGAGGGGAAGGACGGACGGACGGACGGACGGACGGATTGTAGCTGGGGGTAAAACCTTCAGCAGGTCGCGGATCGAGATAAAAAATGCTGGGAGGAAGAAGAAAGACATCTCCCCCCTCCCCGACACACACACACCCCCGAAAAGAAGAAGGCGGCTGAAACGGAGTTGGGTCGGTATATTTCCCTATCCAGACAAGATCCTGACCCTTGAATGAAGCAAAAGATTGGGGAAAGTGAAATTCGAGTTGAGCCCGATAGATATTTCCGCGTGTGCGTAGAGAGGAACGTATGCATCTAGACACACGCGTTTCTGCACGGGTGCCTCTGGACCCTCGCGTGCGCATCTACGCATCCAGGCATCAACCCATATATCTAGATCTCTGTGCGCGCACGCACACGTGTGAAAGCAGTTTGAAGGTACACAGACGCGTGGGTATATATTTATGCCTCCGTGCACACCCACATTTTTTTCATTTATTCCCCCAAGCGCCAGTGATTTTCACTGGATCTCTTTTCTCCACGCGCGTATCTGCGCACGCCTGTATTTGTATAAACGCCAGACACGGGCGTTTGCAAGGTTGTATGAACTGGATTTTTCTCCCGGGCCAGAGCAATTCTGTGCGGATTTGCAGTTCGCCCGGGGGCTTTCCTGCTATCCGGTGGTGCGGAGAACCGGGGACCGTCCTTCCGGGTAGTTGAGCTGAAAGGGGCTTACTTCCGAGGAACCCAGCTTAGGTCCCCAACTTCATAGGCCTAGGTGAGAGATCGTGGTGTGAGGATTCCTTGCTCACGCCCACCGACAAATACACGTGATGCCCCATTCAGACGACTTTCATTCCCACCGGTTGATGCTGCTTTCTTCAACAGCATCCCAGACCGGAAAATCCGAGTCAGGAGGAAGCTGGTGGGGGGCGCTGCTCCCAGTTCTCCTAACTTCTAAGCGACTGATTTCCAAAGGATCTTTTTTCAGGTGAAACCAGATTGAATCCAAATTCTCCCGAGGGAACCTGCGCGGGCGGGGAAACCCGGCCCCTCCCCGCTTCCTAAAAAACCCGCTTCTCTAACATCTGCCCGAGCCCTCCCTCCTTCCCCGCCCAATCCGGAGCAACCTCCCTCCTGTTTGGTTCAAAGAACTTAAAGGGGGCTCGATTCGGATTCTAGGGGGAAGGCGGGCCTGAAAATAGAGTTTCCAGGGCCTTGTTCCCAAGTAAGAGAGGAAACGGGGAGTCGGGGAGGGGGCGCTTGAACGACACCTCTCCGGCTCAGCTCGCAAGTAACCGAGTCGAGCTGGGTGCTTCTGGCGGGTTGCAAAGAAAATTCGCTCAGCCCCGAACCCAAAGGTTAACCGTGGCACCCAATTCCGACCTCCTTCCGTAGCCACAGCAAAGCTAAGCTTGACCGGGTGCCCACCAGTCGCTTCTCCCAGGCGGGCAAAGCCCTCCTCCCCGCGGGCTGCATTCAGACGACCTGCTCAACCTGCTCCGTACTGAATTCGGGGAAAGCGGCTTTGCCCCCTCTCTTTTCGGGAGCGCAGAGACGGCCTCCGAAGGAGTCGGTTTAGGATTCTAGGCATCGGGCGCCCCCAGAAGCTGCGCCCCTTCCCCGACCAGCTTCTGCGTTTCGGCTGGCCAGGTGTGTGAAACCCGGGCAGCGGGAGGGAAGGTGCGACAAAGACCGTCCCGCTCCCGGAACGTCTCGCTCGGGCTGAGAACTTCCGGAATTCCTTCTATTTTGTTAAAATGTAAATATAAACATCCAGGAGGGAGGAGGGTTAAACAACAAACAAGAAAAAACCCTCGATTTTAGCCCTCGCTTTCTATGCACAGAGATGGCCCTACGGAAAAGAAGGGAGGTGGCTGGAAGGGTCTGGGGCCTTTAAGACCAGCCAAGCCTTAAAATGACCCCCATTTTATAAATAGGTGGCCAGTACATGCGCCCCCACCCCCGCCAAGTATTTTAGTGGCTCCATCCCCGCCTCGTCCGCATTCTGCAAAATCTGCTGAACCCTCTATTGTTTTCCTTCCTTTTACCCCTTCCTTTTATTTTCTCTTCTATCTCCCCCCCCTTTTTTTCGCACCCTGCTCAGCTTCACCCCCCCCCCCTCCAGCTTGTGGGCCAACATGTCTTTAATTGGGTATTAAAACAGCATTTCCTCGGAAGTAGTTCATTCGCTCTTCTGCATTCTGGACGGAGGCAGCCCCGACACTTTTCTCCCCTATCTGCTGATTGGTCTTCTCTCCAAACCCTTCTGAAAACTTTTTTTTTCCTCTCCCCCCCCCCCCCCGTTTTTTTTTCCTGTTAAATATTTGCTTTTTAGCGTCTCTGCTTGGCTGCGACCAGAAAGATTCCCTCTCCCCCCAGCCCCAAAAAAGGGGAGGAAAAACCCTCTCCGAGATTTATTCGGGGTGATTTATTTCTCTACTCTTTTGCGTGAAAGTTAAAGAAGAGAGAGACACACTCCGAGGAAGAATCCGAGGGAGGAGAGGAGAAAAATAGCTACCTGTTGGGGCTTATTTTATTTTATTTTCAGGGGGTGGCGTATTTTCTCTGCTACCCCCTTTCCTTCCCGTGCGTTGAAGGAGAGAAAATTGCTGGAAACCCTGCATTATCATTGCCATCCTCATCCTCCTCAAACTTGCAACTTTTTAAAACCAACTTTTCGAAGCGAAATGCTTTTTTTAGGATATTTTCTGTTTATCGGCGGAATGACTCGAGTGCTTTCGAGTTATCCTATCTGGTGGTAAGTTGGCTTTCTTATTTCTTAATATTTCCAGAGTGGGGTGGGGGGAGACATCGGGTAACCCCCTTTCCTTTTCTAACACGTTGTCGGGGTCTGGGGATCTTGGCGGCGGGAATTATGGTTCCTAAGAAGGCTTTAAGAACTCGCGTCTTCTATTTCTCTAACTCGGTGTTTATTTTGACTGGGTTCGCTCCGATCTTAAAAAAAAAAAAAAGGACACGGCAAGGGAAAAAAAAACCCCGAAAAGGTGGGGAAGGAGATGAACGGCAGAAGAGATCAGAGTTGTTTTTTGAAGGAAACCCGCTTTGATGCTGTCTTTGCCAAGAACAAAAGGTACTGAGTGAATTAAACAGATAAAGATACAAGCCAACGCGAGCCGCTTTTTTAAAAGGTGATTTTAAGTTAGTCATGTGGAAGGAAAAGGGGGGGAGGAAAATTCTTTTTTTTTTCCTCTACGCCCCCCCCCCCCCGATTCTCTCTCTTTATAGAAGCAAAACCAAAGGTGTGGAATAATGTGGTTTGGGGAAGGAGGCAAATCCAGGAGAGGAAAAATGGAAAAGATTTCCCCCCCCCAGAAGAGAGCTGCTGCGTCGCTTCTCCCTCCTCTCTTTAGGAGATTAGCTTTTGGTTGCTAATGTGCGCCGAGTCCTCGCTCACCCTCTCCCCCCCCCAAAAAAAGAAACCCCAGTGGGGAAATCCAAGATATTCTTGAAAGTGGCTTTGCACTTTTCTTTTTTTGGTAAAATGTTGAGAATAAGCGGCGCCCGTGCTTGTCTTTCTGCCTCCTGGCTTATAACTGCAAATAAATGGGGGCGTGGGGGGGGGGCGCTGGAAAGAAAGCCGAAGGACGCGCAGCTCCGGTGAGAGCTTTATATGACTCCCTTCCCCGGGGACGGAATTCCTGCTTAAAGCTTCCTTCTTGCGATCCAGGGGGGTTCCGATGGCCCTCGCTCTCGGGCCTTTGAGGAAGAGAGGCGGGGAAGGGGGGTCTTGTCTCTGCCCCTCCCACCCACCTTGGTCCGACCCCAACCGCTTTAGCTTGGACCTCCGGCTCCGCGCGGCCTTCCAGGCGGGTTCCGCCCAACCGGTTGGACAGCTTGAGCTTGCCGTCCTGGCCGGCGCTCTCCCCGAGCCTTTCTTCCCTGCCCGGCGCGGCCTCGGAGCGTTTGCCAGCCTGGGAAGCCGCCCCTCCGCGCCCCGGCCCGCCTGGCAAATTGGCGGCGGTGCAGTTGGCCAGGCGGGGCGCGCCACTGTGCTGCAGTCAGGACCCCGGGGCTCTGGCCCGCGTTGGGGGGCTACGGCTCGGGAAGGGAGCAGCCCTCAGGCACGCCCAGGGGAACCTTCTGAGGTTGGGGTCAGGCAGCAGAGCCCCCTCCCTCCCTCCCTCCCGGCACCCAACCTGCGCGCTTCTCTCCCTCCTTCCGACGACTCGCTTGCCCAGTTCATTCTCCGAAGGTTGCCGCCTCGCTCCCTTTGAGGGACGAACCCCGGGAGGGCGAGGCAGAGGCAGGCTTGGCCCGCGCGGGTGGGGGCTGGCTGGCTGGCGGGGCGGGCAAGTTGCTGCAAATCGGTCGGTCGGCGGTAATTACAGACTTCAGGGAGCTGAGATGAGAAAAGGGAGGCGAGCGAGCTCCGGCTAGCTGCAGCCTGGCGGGGGAGCCCCGAGCCAGCGGCAAGCCCCCCCCCCCATCTCCCCATCCCAGCCGGGCCTTTCTCAGGACCTCGCTTCCTCCTTCGTAGGGTCAGGGAAGGGGTGGCAGGAACGTGAAAATCCCACCTCCGCAAACACGCGTCCCCAAAGGGACTTCTCCAAGAAGCTTACAGACCCGGCGAGGCTGGATCCGTTGCCAGAAGCAGCGGAGTCAAACAGCACAGCTTGTCTGGACTGGACCACTTCAGTTTGCGGGGAGGGAGGGGGAGCGAGAAGGCGGGAAGAGAGTGAGAAAAGGTGAACCGGCACCTTCTTGCACGTGGCCAAATCGCCTTTCGAGGTAGAGAGAAAAGTGAAAACAAACCCCTCCGAATGTCCCCACCCCCTTCCAGCTTCCTGAAATGGTACAGTCCAGCCATAGCTCGGCCACTTGATAGGGCGGCATATAGAACAAGGCAGTGTCCGTATGAAATTCACCTGCCGCCTCTTTTATCTTTTTAGGCACGCTGAGGCAAGCTTTACATCAGGGTTTTTCAAACTTGGCCACTTTAAGATGTGTGGACTTCAGTTCCCAGAATTCCCCAGCCAAATTCTGGGAGCTGAAGCCCACACATCTTAAAGTGGCCAAGTCTCCCCCCCCAAAAAAAAACCAGAAAAAAGAAAACCCAAACCGCTTTATATCTAAGGCGCGCTTGCTTTCACAGCGTGCCTCCCCATTTCCTCCCTGTTCCGGTTCAAACATTAATGATGATATGCAGGCGCGTTTTAACTTAGCCCGTTGGTTATTTTAAAGGGCTGATTACTAAGGCATTCACACGTTAGGCTACAATAAACTCAGGTTAGCTGCCAGATGGGCCAGAAAGGGAGAAGCGCCTTCCTTCTCGATTCTCCGGCAGCGCCCCAGAGCCGGTACGCGTGTTTGCAAACGCCTTTGGTCACTCTTCCCATCTTTAGGCATAAGAATGATAGCTCAAACCCACACACATCCATTTATGAGAAAAAAGGTGACTTGTGTTATGTACACACTGATGGGAACAATTTTTTTGCGGACGATGCGTTTGCACAATTAAAATATAGGCGGTTGCGCCTTTTGGGACAGGACAATGGAGAAAAAAATATAAAATGCATGCTTGGGGGAATTTAAAAGTGTTAAACTTTACACACTCGCAGAAACACATCGTGTAACCTAGGTTTTAAAATCCGTAATTATCTTTTTACACTTTTTAAAAGTGTCCCCCTTAAGCCACTTGCTGTTTAAAGTGTCCACACCAGGCCTCGTTAAACCGAATCCTTGGGGACTAATTTGATTTAAACATCCCCAGCTGGAACAAATGTAAGCAAATAGGAGCGAATCGCGGAGCTTTTAAGCTCTCCTGGTGGCGCGGGGCGTTTCGTAAGAGGGCATTTTCCACCCTGCTTTGCAGTTCTGCTCAGGTCTCGCACGCAAAGGGTCAAGAAATGTGGTATTTAAGGTTCCCTCCTTCTGAAAGCAGAAATAATTCGGTTCCTTTGGAGTTAAAGGAGTAGAACAGGAGTTTGGAAGAAAACAGGTCTATATACTGTTTATGGATTTGTTTGCTTTTGAAAGGGGTGCAAATATTTGGCGCAAATGCCCGCTGCTTCGGACCTGTCCCTAAGGCTATCAGAGAAGGGCAGGCGCTGCGTGTGCAAGATGAGTGTGCAATTAAATATACCTTCCCCCCGGAGATCAAAATATTCCCCTCCAAATTTTGCTGGCCCACACACACCACCGAAGCAAGTATTACTTTGCAAAGCGCTCCGATTCTATTTTGAAACATACCCCCCACCCCATAATTTCTATGCTGGCTCCAGATTTAATCCAAGGAGCGTCATTGGCCTCAATGGGACCTAAGCGAGGGTGGCCTTCAGCTGCATTGGTTTCAATGGGTCTGCACCAAGGAGGATTACAATTGGACCTAACCTGTTGTTTAATAATGGGGGAGGGGGGGGGAGAGCCTGGAGAAAGGTAATTCCAAGATGAGATGTCCCCCCCTTCCAAACTCGGTTGCTTCCCATCTGGGTTCCCACAACCCAGTGAATCTGGGTTAACAATGGCTAACTGCTGTGTTTACATGCTATGCTACCTCTAAACAAACAGATCAGTGTTTCTCAACCTTGGCAGCTTGAAGATGGGTGGACTTCAACTCCCAGGATTCCCCAGCCAGCATGGCTGGCTGGGGAATCCTGGGAGTTGAAGTCCACCCATCTTCATGCTGCCAAGGTTGAGAAACACTGAAAGAGATGATGGCTTCACCCTACATGGGAAAACAGATGCTCCCACCCCACCTGAACCTGGGCTAACCTGTGGTGCAAACCCAGCCAGTCTGCTGAGACTTGCAAACCCCAACACGTTTCACACCATCCAGGAACTTCATCGTTTGATTCTGCTTTGTTTTAAACACACTTGCTGTGTTTGTACAACCTCGGATACCCGCAGCGGTGCGCCGCCTCCTCCTTGGGATGTTCTGGTTCACACCCGAGGCTTTGCAGATGGCTGAGTCTGGCCCCCTTGGCTGGCATTTCCCTCCCCACCCCAAATGGGATGAAATCAAGCCCCCTGCCCTGGATGGCCCTCTCGCTTTTGGCTTCCAATCACGCCAGCCCACTGCTCTCCTGGATGCGTCCAAACTTAAGCTACCTTAAGCCATTAATAGGAGGAGAAAGAGGAACAGCTGGGTGAGAAATCTCTCAGCTCCAGGACTCTATTTGTCTCCGTTATATATTCACATATGTAAATAGATTTCAGCTCTGACTCTTCTTATATTTATTTATAATATTATAAATTATAATGTTATAATAAATATTATAATAAATATAAGATTAAATCAAATCTTATTGTCTCCGTCTCACTGCAGAGCAATCAGCTGGAACTTATATGTCTTCCAACCCTCTGATTCTATCCACCTAAAGATAATACGTTCATGTACATTATTTATTTCAACTTGGATTCTGGTTCTATTCATATTTTTCATCTCACTTATATATTCCAACTCTGTGATTCTATTCGTGCATATAAAGTTCAGATATAGATTTCAGCTCGTTAACTAGCCATATGTACTATATTTCATCCATCCTCCTCCTCATAGTACTCCTCTAACCTCACAGAGCTTCCTGCAAGTCCCTTTAATTATAAATAATATAATATAATTAATGTAATGTAATGTAATATAAATAACAGAAGCCAATTTGGTGTAGTGGTGAAGACAGCAGACTAGAAAGCAGGAGACGGTGAGTTCTAGTCCTGCCTGAGGCACAAAAGCCGGCTGGGTGACTTTGGGCCAGTCCCTCTCTCTCAGCCCAACCCACCTCACAGGGTTGCTGTTGTGGGGGAAATAGGAGGAAGAAGGAGTATGGGGTATGTTCGCCACCTTGAGTTATTTATAAAAAAATAAAGGTGGGATAAAAAAAAACCAAAAAAGAAAAATCACTGTTTTACACAAGACATTTAAACCTAGGTACTTAATGCAGTCATGTTTCCTGTTCTCACAGTTCTCACAACCTGGTAACCCCAGTCAAGAGCAGCCTTTCAGGTACACTGGGTATAACAGCACCCGTATTTTTTTTTCATTGATTGATTGATACCTTGCCTTTGTTTAGTACAACTCCAGGTAGCCTATGGCATACTCCCTCCTCCTATATCCCTAACACAACAACCCTGTGGGTGGGTTGGGTGAGCAAGAGTCATCTGGATGTGTTGTGAGAAGGGGGAAGCAGGGCCATCTGGTGAACCTTTCTTTGACTTTTGTGGGTTGATTAAATTTTATCCCCCCCCAACCCCCAACAATGGGATCAAAACTTATCCCCCTGCGAAGGGATCTGTCTGTAAGCCCAACTGCCTCAAGACGGTTCAGACAAGAGGCATGCTTTTTTTTCAACGCGGTTCTAATTATGACCCATCCAGAAGTGAATCTGATTCGAATCCAATCCAGTTCATATCCGAATTGCACTCCGGGGCTCCTTAGGCAAGTAAACCTGCTTGGTGTTAGCTGGCCGTGAATAAGCCTGTCGTCGAATAGATTGCGTTCAGACGACGAGCTAGGTTCATTTTCAAGCGGCGCTGTGGTTCTGCCCCGTCCTTTTGAGAAGGGAGCTCCCTCGGACCTCAGTGCGACTTACGTCCAGGTAAAGCCGCCTCGTGTAAAGCTCGATTGGAGTCGCTTAAATTCTCGAGGCTGGATTTATCCAATTCGGAGCGATCCCTAGGCTTGCATTCGGGGAACCCGCAAGCCCAGCCCCGATTTACTGGCCTCCTGGTATACTGGACCAACTCTCCTCGTGACCATACAGATGCTAACCGTCCTCATGGGCTGCGGATAATGGGAGCTGAAGTCCAATCCGGGTAGAAGGTGGTTAGCCGCTGAACCTGACCAAGGGTTGGGCGAAGAGGCGTTTGCTCCAACTGCCGCGCGCAGGCGGCGTGGATTGGGGTCCCCAGAACGCGTTGGCACAACCCGTTAAGTGGCTGACTTTTTTGCTACTCCTTTTTGCGGTGACGTCATCGCGCGCGTGACGTCACTTGCCCCCCCTCGCCTTTGCGATCGACCCGCTAGCTAGACCCACGCACGACGCCAGACCCTCGTCGAGCTAAGTATGCTGTGGGAATGCGTGGCGAGGAACTCTCCCCAAGCCGAGCCAGGGAGTCGTGAGAACAGAGCCGTTGCGGGCAAACTGGGATTCGCTCCGCAGCAAAGGGCCAATAAGCCCTCCAAGTGCCCGAAGGGTCGTTGGACTCCCCCACTTTCGTTCCTCGCGCTGCCTAAGAGCTGCCTTGGCCGAGACCCGGCGTTTGCTGCCTCGCCAATCGCGGTTGAACCAAATCGCCTTGCTGCGTTGTTTTAATTTCGTTGATTTTAATCGGAAGGGGAGAAAAAACTCAGAACGTTCAGGGCCGACCCGAGCGGACCGTCGCACCGAGGGCGAAGGCTCTTTAGTCCGGATTTAGGCGCGGCCGCCTTCCGCCCGTCTCTCCGCCGCGCCCGAAAGGGAGACCCGCTCGGTTTCACGGCCTCTTCGCCCCTCTCCATCCCCCTCGTCTGCCGCCCTCCCCTGTTCCATTCTCTTAACGAAGGGGGAGGCATCCGGAGTCACGCCTCTTGGGCCTTATCCCCGCTTTAGTTTCCCGGCGGGGGGATCTCGTAGCGTTTGACTCGAGCTCCGGACCCCCGGAGGGCGCTGGCGATGTCTCCGCGCCTGGGCGCTCGGCGGCCTTTGAGCAGGTCTGGCGGAGGACGGGGGCTGCCGCCCCGGGCGCCTAAGGCAGCCGGGGCTGAAGATCTAGCTTGCTTGGAAGAATACTAGAAACCCACCCCCGCCTCTGCAGGGGTGGGGAGGCTGCAACCCCCATCATCCCCAGCCAGGGGGTCGAGATATTTTGCAGAGTTATTTTTTTCATAAAGTCCTTTCTCGGTTTTCCCTCTCTTCCGCTCCTCCCCCCCCCCTTTTCGTGTTGATGCCGAGGCATTCTCGATACAGATACATGTAGGTGATTTTTTCCCCCCTGTTGGTATGATATAGAATTTTTTTAAAAATCCATCTAGCTGGCACCGAGTAGGGACAAGGCTGCTTAATCCCTTGCAATGGGTCATTTTGCCTCAATGAGGGCTAGAGGCTTATGAACAAATATTGCAGAAAAAGGCAACGGCAACACTCTTCTATCATGCTACTGAGAAAAGGCATGGCTGTCTCATGCAATCTCCAGGAGTTGAGTTGACTCTGTGCGTGCGTGTGTGTGTGCGCGCTTTGTATAAGCATGCAGCAACAGGTATCCAACCTTGGCTGAGACTAGGGGTACACCTAGCTGGAACTTGGATGGGAGACCTCGAGGAAATTTCAGAGCTGTAAGTTAGGCTGGGAAGCAGGGAGTCCACAAGGTAGGGTCAGAAAAGTCAAGATGGTGGCCGTGATAGTGGGATCAGAGCTCCACCTATTTTTTATGGCTACTTCTGAGCTTCAGTCAGACCATTATGGCCCCCATCTTGACACTCCTGTTGAGAAGCCCCCCCCCTAAAAAAATTAGCAGGAGTCAAGCTCAACTCAAAGAAGTTATTATTTTACTAAGTTTATTCAAGCCTTAGATTGCAGCCCCGGATATAAGCGTGACGCGCAAAAGCCACAATCTGAGATGCAACATGTCTTGTGCATGGGTAGCAAGAGACCACATTGCTGCAAAGCTCGGGGCACTGGTGTGTCTGAGGCCATTTAAACCTGGGTGGGACAGAGCCCTGAAGAGTTTAGCGTAGGACACCTGTCCCAGGAAGACTGGAATTCTCACCCACCTCAGCCCGCAAATATGCAAGTCTGGAAATAAAATATCTTTTCACATTTCTAGAGCTGCAAACGGCAGTGAAAAAGGAGAGGGGATGAGCTGGCATGACAGGACATTGACCTTTCTGGTTTGAGGAACTGAGTTATTGACTGATTCTGTGCAGGACTGGAATAATCCTGAGATAAAGCTACAGGAAGAAAAAAAGTTGGACTTAAACAGTCAAGTGGGATCTAGCGTTCAGGTGGTTGTGGGGTGAGGCTGGCATCATCTGCATGTGGGGACGCCCGTCTGAATATTTCTCCAGGCATGTCAAAACCAACCCTTAGCATCTCGGAAAATTCTCCCCAGCCAACCCCTTGCTGGATTTTTTGGTAAACCTGGAGAAAGAGCCCCACCCCCCAACCCCACCCCCACAAACCCAGGGAAGGGTGGATTCCAAATGTCAACTACAAGCACCTCTAGGTACACCTCCAGGTCCAGTCCAACATGTCATTGTCCATCCCTTCCCTTTCTCCCTTCTTCCCTCCATCTCCTTCTCCTTCTTTATCATTTTACAGAAATGATAAAGTGCGTGAGATTATTTTTATTGCAGGGCAGAGCAGTCCCTCGTGCCTGGAAGAGGGAGAGAGACAGACAGACAGACAGACAGATAGGCAAAGGGGAGGAGGGAGAAGAGGATGGATGGATGGATGGATGGATGGATGGATGAATGAATAGAGGGAGAAGGAGATGGAGGGAAGAAGGGAGAAAGGGAAGGGATGGCTGAATGGATAAATGGAGGGATGGAGGAAGAGGAAGATGGATGGATGGATGGACAGACGGATGGATAGATGAAGGGAGGAAGAGGGAGAAGGATGGATGGATGGATGCAGAGATGAATAGGGATGGGATGATGGGATGATGAATAGGGAAGGGATGGCTGAATTGATAAATGGAGGGACGGAGGAAGAGGAAGATGGATGGATGGATGAAGGGAGGAAGAGGGAGAAGGATGGATGGATGGATGCAGAGATGAATAGAGGGAGAAAGAGATGGAGGGAGGCAGGGAGGGAGGGAGGGGGATGGATGGATGTATGGACAGACAGAGAGATGGGGAGATGGGGAGATAAGAACAATCTTAGCTGTAAAACATACCTAACCACAACACTATAGAACAGAAAACAGTAACAACATAACTACAGTTAATATAAAAATTATGTAAATACAATACCTTAAAAGCAAAGTCTAGAATCTACAACACTTACAGAAGGGGGAGAGAGAGAGAGAGAGAATGGGGTCTTGACATCTGTGAGCAAGAAACCTGGACAGATGTTATGCTTGCCAGGTGCCTTTATTTTATTGACTTCTTCCCAAAATACTGAGAACTGGAGCCCTGTATTGACCAAGAATATGTTTTGTATTACCTTGAACAAAACTTGTAGATGTTTCCTACCAGAATCTGCTCCAGCAGGAAGGATATTTTTCTCCCCAAAAGCAAAAGATAGCACCACTTCCCAATCTCTTCCCAAGCCAGATTGGTAGTTGAATCTTTTTTCCACGCTGGCAATGGGGCACCACAACTACAGGCATGTAGCCTGGTATGTAGTTTTTCTCCCGTGCTTTGCTGCCCCTTGAATGATTGTCTCCTTCTTCCCAATGGTAGGGCTGTCTTCAATTCAGCATAGTAACTATGTAGAGTCACTTTGGTGTCACAACTCTTCATAGGCTTTGCCTTCTCAGCAAATTACCGAATTGTGGTAGACATCTTTCTAAGATGTCCATGAAAGTCTTTTCTGGTGGCACTCAAACATGGAATACAGGACCAGAAATGATTAGATCCAACAACTTTTGCATACAGTAGGAAGAAAACCAGGATTCTATTCAAGAAAAGATTTGCCTACAATAGATTTCTCAGTCAGGATTCTTGCCAAATCTTTCTTAAGCTAGAACGCCTCTGAAAAAAGAACCTAACAGAGGAAGAGAGGTGGTTTCATGGTGACTCAGGTTCCTGCAGCGCTATCAGTGAAATATCCAACAGCAAAGAGTGTTTGCTGAGATGATTTAATCACGGATGTTCCCAGAGGAGCTAACAAAATGTCAAATAGGAAAAGTGCCCTGTACTTCTTTCTCACTGGGGCTATTTCAGCTTCTGTACCTACTCTTAAGCTGCAGTTCAAACTTGTGTCAAATATTTGGGAGCATATGTCACGAAGGGGAGATCTTTTGCAATGTTGTGGTTTCGTCGTTGAAGTTTCTACTTCAACTGGCAGACAGGCGCTGCAGGGCATGAAAGAACCTTCTATGGTCGGGCCACAGATCCCATGAAAAGGATTTTGAATCCACGTGGTCTTCTCAGATCTGCTGTTCTTCAGTAGGCTAAGCCAATGTGATAAATACATTCACTAAGATTGTGCAGGAGAAGAACTCGCTACGATACTAGCAGACCCAGGGACAGATGTTCCATTTCTGTAGGAATTGGCCTCCACAAGATTTGATCCACTTTCTTTAGATGCACTTGGCTATCTCACAAAGCAATTCACCAGATCCTTAGAGAAGGTTTAGAGGCTTTGAAAGGATCAGCCAACAGATTAGGTTTTACTTTTTTGGGGGGGGGGTCTAGGATGATGGAGAAAGGAAATGAGTCCTTTAAGAAGGCTTTGAAGACCTGGATGTTCCCTCAGGCATTGGGAGCAGGATGTTAGATGAGGTCATCCTGCAAGGTGTGTAATATATGTTGCTGTGCCCTGATTGTGTATCTCATTGTGATTTGTGGTTGTTGCCAGGAGGTTTATTGTATTTTTGTATTTATTGCTGCATGCTGCCTGGAATCAGGGCCATATAAATCGAATGAATGAATGAATGAATGAATGAATGAATGAATGAATGAATGAATGAGAACCATGATTGTCCTGTCTTATCCTGGGAAGCTAGAGGTCGTCTATAAGGGTGCTTCATCTGAACTTACATTTCCCACTTGGCAGCACCAGGCCAAACTTGGCTGACCTTTAAAAAGCTAAACAGGATTGGACCTGTTTGGTACTTGAGCATAGGACTGTAGGTTAGACTAAGGAGTTGAAAAAGTTCCCTGAGAAAGGTAACAGCAAACGATTTCCATATTGTTGCAAGAAAGCAAGTAGTCATGTCCATGTATCACCAGGGGCTAAGCTCAGTTCAAAAGAGATTTTAACTTTAACTAAGTTGGCTGTCCATAGAAGACCTTTTCTTCTGGAGAACATCAGGCTGTGCTGAGAGCAGGAGAAGTAGGGTCTTCCCAAGAGTGGGGGCTCCGACCACAATCAAAATGCACGTTCATTTCACATATTGGACATTTGGCTGGGTTTCAAAGTTAAGTTCAGCCTATAGAAGCAGACCAATAATTGTTATTGATGTGGTTATCATGATATGGGCATTTCAGGTAGAAGAGCAGGAGGAGGAGGATAACTGGAGAGCAAATGCGCATTTTGAGAGACATTTAGAACTTAGTTTTTAGGCAATTTAGATATTAGGGTTTGTTGTTAGCAACTTTGAGTGTCCACACAGCAGGTTGGTGGATCTGTCTGCTGGGGAACAGGTAACTAGTCTTGCTATGTGTCTGAGAAATGGGGATAGCAATAGAAGAGAATATATGTAGCTCAGGGTTGAACTGTGGAGTCCTTGGGGTTCTCTGAACTTAGATGTGGGCATAAATGGGGATAATCACATTCTCCTTAAGAAGTTTATTGCATGTCCTTGATTAACTGAGGGAGCAAAGAGGAGACCCTAGCAGAACCATCCATCCACTGATTGATCTAGAGCAGTGTTTCTCAAGCTTGGCAACTTGAAGATATGTGGATTTCAACTCCCAGAATTCCCCAGCCAGCCATGTAAGTCCACATATCTTCAAGTTGCCAAGCTTGAGAAACCCTGATCTAGAGGAACCACATTAAATATTGAAACTTCTGGCGAGGACAGGACAGCTTGGATCATGAAGAGGTACCCCAACCTCTTTCCCTTATCTCTGTGATCCCGGTTGACGTTGTCCTTCTGCTGGGGAGAAGGAACCTTTGCTCTTCCAAAAAGTAAACCACTAAACTGGAAAGTAACACCCCTGATCAGGCAACCTGATCAGACAGAGGGTGTGATCCCCCACTGCCCCTCCCCATGAGGAACCTTTCATAACTCTCTGAGAAAGTTTTTCAAGGGGAACTTGCTGGGGTAAGATGGAGGTGGAGGGTGGGTGAGCTTTTTCTTGACACGGTAGAGGAGGAGAGTTTTCATCTCCTGCCAGTGGGGAATGAAAAAGAGTTAATAGCTGTCTTCAGTTGATGTTGGCAAGCCAACAGAATGGGCCACCTTCATTGCTATTAGATCAGCTTAACTCTAAAGTCATATTAAGTTGCAGCCAGGAGGGCTTCTGTGCCAAGCAACTAGCTTCCGATCTATGCCAGTCTTTTGCGGTTACCCTCAGATTCCATCACTGCTGGGACCTGGTGTTCTGATGGGAAAACAGGAATGAGCAAGAGGTCCCATCTCTTTCAAGCAGGCAAACATCAAGCAAAAGCCCTGTAGGTCCTTGGTGGAGACCCAACCCAGCTGTTTCTCTGGAAGCACGGTGATGCTTGGGGTGAGGGGGGATAGAGAGTGCCATGCGCATGAACAGAAGGGGGTAGAACTTGCACAGTGAATGTGCAACTCTGCTTTTGTCTTTCTTTTGACAAAAGTGTCAGATCCGGTAGATGCCTCTGCAGAAACAGGAACACTCGAGAAGACTCTGTGGGCTTCTCTAGACTCCATAGCAGACTTATGCGCTGAAGTCCTCCATGTTTATCTCTTGTGCATGGCCATCAAAAACACCCCCCCTCCTATTTGAGGAACTGGTGGACTTTTTGACATCGTAACAGACGTTCCCCACTTGGGCACTCTCTGGATGCAACTTGGAGTAAACTACTAGGTTGAGAAGACTTGGGTGGGGGCTGAGTGTTTGGAGAAACGCAGCTATCATTGTCCTCAGAGATCCAGGGGCTTCGCATGAAGGCCCATCTCTGTGAACTGCACCAGCCTTTTTAGATCCATGTGTGCATGCAGAGAGTAAGGAAGATGACCTCGATGGAAAAGTGCTAAACTGTTTCCTAGGCAAAAGGGGCTGAAATATTTTTTAAGTCCAAAACAACAAGATAACATTCAGAAGAAGCTCAGGCAACACGTCCCTGATTCACAAGAGTGTACGAAGGGGGAGGAGGTGTAGCGCAATCAGACTTGCAAAATTCAGTTATTCTAGCCAGCCTCAATGAAAGTCATTTTAGCCTTCCCGCAGAGTTGATTTCCTGGTCTGGTTTGCCTAGTGGAGCTGAGAGACAAGCTTGCTTCAAGAAATAGAATTTGGAGAGCACGCTCACTCCAGCAGAAATGAAGCTTCATTCACTTAGGCAACGAATTGCATTAAGGCAAGTTACTTCTTCAGGCTGTGGTTGTCTGTCTTCTTGAACAGGAACACACACACACACACACACACACACACACCCTTAGGGTTATCATGACCAAAGCCAGATGCAATATTCATTGCTTGGTCATAGAGAGGTTCAAGGTCTCTCCCAAACATCTCCAGTTGGCCAGAATGCTGGCTAAGGGTTCCCATCGATCCAGATGGATGTCTGTGGGGGGTCCCCTTTGGAACAGGCTCAACCCCCCCCCCCCCTTCCAGAAGCCCTTCCAGAAGCTGGTTAAAAATCTGGCTTCTTTTGGAAGCCTTTGGGGAACTGACTCTGGCGTCATCATCACCAGGATTAGTTTGAGCAAATTAAAACTTTGTATTGAGTGTAATTTTGTATAATGTGTTATTGTCTGATTTAGTGTTGATTGATTGATTATGTGCCATCAAGATTTCATGTTGATTGATTGACTGATTATGCGCGATCAAGATTTCGTGAGGATTGATTAATTATGCGCCATCAAGATTTTGTGTTCGTATTTGTAAATTGCCTTGGATCCTTTAAAGCAGTGTTTCTCAACCTTTTTTCACCCGTGGCCCCTTCCCACCTCGTTTTTCTCCTGTGTGTGCCCCCCCCCCCCCCCGTCCAGGTCCCATTACCAGATACAGACATGGGATGCTAACTGGCGCGTTTTCTGGTGTCACAAGACAGTATTTGCAGTATAACACACTTTGCTTTTCTGTGGCCCCCTCGGCACGTGCCGTGGCCCCCCGTTCCATGTTTTTCACCTGTGCCCCCCTTGAATTATCCTAGGGCCTGCGGGATGCCCTATGGTTCCTGGTTGAGAATCTCTGCTTTGAAGGACTGAGGTGGGGATAAACCTAAAACAGTAAGTGAATCCATATGAGATACACCAGTTTTCTCCAGCCTTGTACCCTCCAAACCTGTTGGATTACAACTCTCAGAATTCAGCCAGCATTTTCTTTCTGCTGTGTCATCTGTGGTCCTTCTTCACCATCTCATCCAAGAGAGTTACCAGATTTGGCTTCAGATCCACACAGTAGATGAATTCATCCCCTGCTGATCCAGTTGCTTTCCAATCTCCCCAGGCCCCGCTGGTGGAAAACCCACAGGGGCAACATTGAGAGACAGACAGGGGCCCATCTCATCTCCCATGCAGACCTGAAACCCCCTCTGGTAAATGCCCCCAGCTGATGAGAGGTGAAACTAATGAACTAGAGTAGGCCAGTCTAGATCATTTCAGTCTTCGCCCAAATGGCAAGTTTTGCTGAATTACATTGGGGCGCTTGAGTGAGAGTGAAAAAAGGAGAGTTGAGGAACGGTTCCAAGAGTTTGTGATGATGAAAATCATATAGATACACATGCCTGAAGGCAAAACGCGACTCTTGTCTCTTGTACTGTTGGAAATTGGAAAACCGCTCTCGCGAATACACAAATGACCATCTTCCATTTGCCTTCGGTGACAAGGGGAAGAAATGGTTTTTTGTTGGGGGCGCATGAAAGAAAATGACCCTGTAAAAGCCAGCCACGAAAGACAGAAAATTGTACAATCTGTTGTGGGTGAACCTTTGGCCTCTGGGCGTCTTTTATTTTTGCAGTGTGTGTGTGTGTGTGTCTGTATATGTGTATATATATATCAATTTGTATGTCTGTGGGAGATGCAAAGTTTCAAATGATGTCACATGCTCCATGACATTTACACAGTTTTTGACTGCTGCAAAGTATATCCTTTTCATGGTTTCCACAATGACGTTGTAATATGTGGGACCAAGGTGCCAATGCCCACGTATGCCATTCCATCTTCATTCCATCTCCATTCCAAGTTCAGATTTAGGGGACTGATAATAAATGTGACATAATCATCATGAATGGTGCAAAACACAAATTGCAATGGCGGAATGTAATTGTCCTTCTCAATCGTAACCCATCAAACCTCAGAACTGCATACAGCTTTGTCAGCTGCCAGTCTGAGCCGGCTTTCACCGGCCTCATGGCCCCTGACTGGAATCAGTGGCTCTGGATATCCAGAGTTGGAGATGAATGGCAGCAAATCCTATGCCAACCAAACGGGCATTTTCCCTATTTAGGCAAATTAATTGATGCCCACCTATCTGTGACAATCAGAACTTTAGAGGAGACTTCTTGGAAAATAGAAAACATGCTTACCCAGAAAACAATGTCCACCCTATAGCCAGGGGGGTGTCGGGGGGCTGGATCAAGAGTGGGAGGACCGGGGTTCCAGTCCCCATTCCTGGGGGACTTTGCAACCTTCAGCCCAGCCTACCTCACAGGGTTGTTGCAGAAAAAGAATGGGAAAAGGGCGTGTGGCATATGCTGCCTTGAGGCTCCTGAATGTAAGACATAAATCTAACAAATAAAACAACTCAAAGGAGTATTTAATCTGGTTACTGAAATGACCCATTTGACGGGGTTATTCAACACACAGTGAATGAACAAGCTGGATTGACGCACACTAACATATTGGCATTGATTGATTGATTATGTGCTATCAAGTCGGTGTTGACTCTTAGCAACCAGATAGATAGACAGACAGACATGCGCACACGAATTAGGTTAAAGCGAGAGTGTCGCATAAGGTCGTGAGTGAGCATGGGAGGTGTTATTTGCATGGGGGCACAGTGAAAGATGTGGCATCTTTGTGGTTTCTAGCAGACGTCTGTTAGGTTTTAATGTGGGCTGCGCAAATGTACAGCCACCATATTCTCTAGCATGAGGGCTAGAAACTTGTGCCTTTTTTCAAAGGGAAATGGAAATATCACCCTTCCTTCCTTCCTTCCTTCCTTCCTTCCTTCCTTCCTTCCTTCCTTCCTTCCTTCCTTCCTTCCTTCCTTCCTTCCTCTGCCAATGCACCCAGCTCCACTTGCAGGTAGATAAGCAGAGGTTGATTTCTGCTGAGATCCGCTGTTGCATCCTCTCGCGGGGCAGAGAAAATTTCAGCTAAGGCAAGTCCTTTCTTATCCCGAATGGTGACGGCTGACTGTGCGATGGCTTGGCCGAGCTACACAGATTTTGCTCTTTGAAATGTCTCTTCCAGCCTCACTTTCAGAGCTTTGAACTCTCTCCAGTTCTCGTCTGCAGCTTTCTGGCAACCACACAGATGTGGAAGCGAACACTAGCTAACCCAGGTGCAAACGTGCAACACTTTTTCTCCAAACCACTCCGGGGCCTATATCTACAAAGGGGCTCCAGGGGTTACGAGGGGGGCACTGGTGGCTATTTCATATGGCAGAGGAATCCAGGCCCAGGGGTTTCATCAAGATGGCCATTCTTCTACTCCTGTATCCTTCTCTGGCCACCTACCTCTTCATTCATGCTGGCTGGGGAATGCTGGGAGTTGAAGTCCATACATTTTCAAGCATGCTGGCTGGGGAATTCTGGGAGCTGGAAGTCCACACGTCTTCAAGTTGCCAAGGTTGAGAAACCCTGCTTTAGAGAAACTGGACTTGTTTCAGAGGAGGCATCAAGGATGATCAGAGGACTGGAGAATCAACCTGATGAAGAGAGGTGGAAGGACTTTGGCCAAGGGGGGGGGGACATGATAGGACTCCTTAAATCCCTGCAAGGAGGTCCCACAGAAGATGTTGTTCCAGAGAACAGGACAGAGGATGGATTCAAGGTACAGGAACCCAGGTTCTCCTTGAATATTAGGGTTAGCTAAAGGTAAGATCAGTTCAACAGTAGAACCAGCAACCCAGAGAGGAGATGGGTTCTTCTTCCCCAGATGGGCTCAAGTGGAGGGTAGACAGCCATCTGCCCAGGATACTTTAATTTGGGTCCCTCCACCAAGCAGGGGGTGGACTAGATGGCTTCAAAGATCCCTTCCAGCTCAGTGAGTCCCTGATTCTAGATCAGTGTTCCTCAACCTTGGCAACTTTTAAGACGGGTGGGCTTCAACTCCCAGAATTCCCCAGCCAGCATGGGGAAGTCTGGGAGTTGAAGCCCACCCATCTTAAAGTTGCCGAGGTTGAGGAATGCTGATCTAAATAATGGTGCAGCTGAATAGCTTGATTCCAGTTTGTCCCCATTTTCCATCTGTATCTCTCTTATTTTCCCAACCTTTTTCCTTACCCCATAAAAGCTCTATGTCATCATGAGTGGGCACCACAGGGAGATTCATAGGAGGTGGAAAGCAAGTGTTTTCAATACCAAGCCACTGTCTTCTATCTGGTTCTACCCTCGGGCGCTCTTTATCCTTAAATCTAGTGGGTGTAAATTACAAGTAACGTGGAACAGCAGCTAAACTGTTGGAACTGGATGAGGAAAGACCAGGTTTGAATCTGTGATGCTAGCAACCTACGCTATGTGGCTTTGGGCCAAACCTACTTCATGGGATTATAGTTGTGCAGAAAATTGGGGGTGGGGGGAGGACACTATGTAAGCTACCTTCAGTGGCAGGAGGAAAGTTGAATTTAACTTCAGGGTTCTATTAAAATCCTGAGTATGTCTCACAAGCAGGAGAAACTGCTCACATCAGAACAAATAAGGTCCATTCTACAGATCTGAAAAATTAAACCTACAATCTCATGGTTGTACTGAAACTGAGAATGACTCTTTCTTACATTTGGGCAACAGGAGATGGCTTCCTGTTTATTTGATATTCATGACCAGGGCTCCTAGGAAAAACTTGAATTTCAGGAATTCCAGTTGCAAGCAGCAAATAACATGGAGGGGGGGGAAATGTAAAATCAAACTCTCCATCATGAACCCACCTTGGGAAAGCTATGATAGCGTGTGGTCACAACAGAAAAAGGGTTTCACAAGAGCTTCTTTGGAAATTTCCAGTCCAACATTGAAAACACCCAGGAACCTGGTTTCTCAGGAAAGCATCAAAATAATGGGGGGGGGGGATGCTTATCTTCAAGTGCCCCAAAGTTTGTAGACTTTCATCATTAGATCTTTCAAGAAGGACCCAAGGGGAGAAATAGCTGTGTTGACAAGATCATGATGGACAGCTTGAGGCTGTTTCCACCTCTTTCTGAAATCCATATCAGCTAGATAGCAATAAAGAATTTGTATTTTACTTAGTTATCAAGATCCAAGAGTCATCTCAGGAAGATAAGAACTGGTGTCTTGTGTCTGATCTGGGATTCAACGCTGTTGCATTAGAAGCTGGCAGATATGGTTCACATCTCAAGAGGGACTGACAAACTCATGATCTTCCCTGGGTCTTGGTTTAAGAATCCCTGGTCAGAAGGTTGCAGATCTCAGCAGTAATCAACTGCAGAAATAGCCTAGGAAACTTGGGAGAACATCTCCAGAGTATGTTGAGATGTCCACCATCTGCAATCTTCAACTGAATTCAACTAGATTTAGTCTATAGGAAGGAATGAGAAGAGAAATTTGGAATGCATCTTTTCAGGAATCTCTTTCCGGAAACACAGAAGCATCTAGTTTGGGCTTCACCATTGCCAATGGCTCTTTGTATATTGGCCCAGAGGTTTGATCAAGGTGGGGATGGAAGACAGGGGCCAGAGCCCAAAAAGATCTCAGGGAGCTGGTAAATTAGGGGCGGAGCTTGAATCGAAATTGTCCAGAATTTGTGATTTGCTAAATGTGACATCCGGCAACTCTTTAACAAAGTTTGGAATACTTATTAATATGTCACCAGAGCAGCACAATGAGAGGCCACCGAGAGTCGTGATGAAAAGTTGTGGCTTAGCTTAGAAAAGAGGAGATGGAATCAGCCCTGTGACATGAATTCAGATGACTTCTGCTTTGGTTTTGATTTCAGATTCCATAAATGGGAGTCTTGATGATTGAAATCAGTTCTGTAGTCAGATATCAGAACTCTTTCCTCCCTTCCTCCTCCATTTTCTTGATCTTTCTCTTGTTAGTCTTCATTCCCTCTCCTCTCCTCCTTCTTCTCCTTCTCCTTCTCCTCCTCCTCCTCGCCTATTTTCTCCTCCTTCTCCTTCTCTACCTTCTCTTTCTCTTTTTTCTCCTTCCCCATCTTTTCTTTCTCTCTCCCCAACTTCTCCTTCTCTTTCTCTAGCTTCTCCTCCTCCTCCTCCTTCTCCATCTCCAACTTCTCCTCCATCTTCATCTTCTCCATCTCTTCTTCTTCTCCACCTTCTCCTTCTCCATCTACCCCTTCTCTGTCTTCTCCTTCTCCTTCTCCATCTTCCCCTCCCCCTCCCCATAATTTTCCCCAGGCACAGTTTTCTGAAGCAGCCACCTCACCAACCCAGTTTACTAAGGAAGCAGCATCTGTAAATCAGGAAGGCTTAGCTGACCACAAGCTGCAGGGGATGGAGGGGGGGCAGAGCATGGGGGCATTATCTTCTTCTCTCCCAGCCAGCTATTTATGGCCGGGCCTGCTCAGCAGATTGCCCCTCCAATCTTGCATGCTCAGTCCCCCCAGGGATGTTTTGCAGTGACAAGGTCCTGATGTTTGGGCCCTGATCTCTTCGGAGGTTTTAAAAACAGATTTTTGGGTGATGGGCATGGGAGGAGGAAAGAGATACGAGCTCAGGAGAAAGTAGGAAGATGAAATATGTTGAATGAGAAGGAGGCCAGAGATGCTGTGACACAAAGCACCTTTCAGAAATGCAGGAACAGCCCAGGATCTGCACCAGGCAAGCTCAGGGAAAATAACTGGGTATGTTGTTTGTGTGATCGTTTTATCTGCATTCAGCAGTCGGGTGAATAGTTTGATTAGTGTCTCAGGCAGTGTTCATACAACGCATTTAACCTGATCAGAGGAGAAGGTGAGGGGGAGGAGGAGGAGGAGGAAAAAAAGAGAAAAATTTAACCGTCTTTCCCACAAGATACCGATCAAGGCTAATTTAAACCTGGTTTAGGTTTTTGAGCATTCGTGTGTTATATAAATCCAGCCCTTGGGTCCCCTTGTGGTTCAGCGCCTTGTGCTGGGTAATCCAGGAACAAGGGTCAGCGTATTGTATGAAAGCAACCACAGGGTTGAATGGTCTCCCAAAGGGCCTCTAGTCTACCCCCATGGCAAGGGAGGGAACCTCTAAAACAGCCTCCCACATAGATGGACATTGGGCCTCTAAGACAGGAACATCCTTTGCTTCTCAATCACTCGTGCAAAACACCTTGCATCATCTGGATATTATTATTGACACGGACTCATCAATCAATCAATCAATCAATCAAAGTTTATTGATTAGCCCTTAGGCCATCTCAAGATTCCAAATTTCAAACACAAAGTGTTAATAATACCCAGTGTAATAACACATTAGGTGAAATGGAAATAAAATACAACAATTGAGTATACAGATAAGTGAGAGTACAGATCATATTTCAGGGCCATCCATACAATTTACCCCAGTCAACCCCCCATATGCAGATCTCAACCGTATTGTTTTACTCAGATACCGAGCTGTATTATATGTTGTTTTCAAGTTCTGGCCACACATAAGAGAGGTTGTTTTAATATGTGGTTCCCAGTGGGTCATTGGTTAATGTATGATCCAAGGTACATATCTCTCTCCTCCTTATACAAGTTACAATCAAATAATATATGTGCGATCTCTGATGCTCCATAGATACAAGTGTGTTCATTGTAAGGGATACAGAGGAACCTCCCATATCTAACCATTAACGTGGACTCAAAATCCTTCTTTCTTGCAATTAGAATCTGTTGGATGATGTCCTGCTGTCCAGAGCAACAATAATTAGATTTGCTCCATCCACCTTCAGGTTCAGAAGCCATCCTCTGGCTTCTCCATCATTTCTTCTCCAGGGTCAAAGCAACGCCTTTTCCAGAGCCCAAGCTTCACCCCCTGGTCTTTCCCTGGATTTACGTGCCAATAGCTTAGAGTGGGGCATGGGCTCCAGCTGAAAAGAGAGAGAAACAGAGGAGAATTACCTTCTGAGCTTGGCAGCGAATCAGGCATCTGGTCACCCCTTTTCTGATGCCCGAATCTGATTCAAAGGCAGACGTTTCTGTGAAAGCTTCTGCCTTTGAATCAAAGGTGGGCGTCGGAAAAGGGGCGACCCGATTACTTTTGAAGTTTGGAACTTGAGTTGGTCCATAGCTCATCAGCAAACGCATTCCCCATTTTGGATCCGCTGCGCACCGTTAGCCATCTCTGGCATTATGTCCACTCACCACCCAGACGGTGGATTGCATTACAATGAAATGGGACTAGAAACACAGGGAGGAGCCTTTTTAACGCCGCTGAAGGAAATGCACCATGGCCTGTAGTTTGTAGTTTGGCTGAACCCTTTTCCCTGAGATGCTAGTCTTCTACATGCAGGGATTTCCCCCAATGTATGGTGCAACCCTTTCTCAACCGCCTTTCTCTTTGGTGATGGCCAGGGTGGTTCTTGGTTTACTAGTCTGTTTGCTGGATGATGTCCCAAGTGCCGTTGGGTTCCTCAAACGCTGAAGAAATAGCCTTGATCAAGATTTCAGTGACGAGGGGCAAATTTCTAGTTCTCCCTGAATTCCATCCAGCCCCAGTCCTGGGAGAATGTTGAAGGCCTTCGGAGCTATGCAACCCTGTTCAAACAGAATTAGTCTGACAAAGTGCTCCGTATAAATCCAAATTATGTTCTTTAAAACGCATAGCTTATTCTTTAGATATGGAGGTTCTCATATTAGCAGGTAACTGGTTCCTTCCATCGCCAGTGTCTGGGTTGTTGAGTGCGGTCGTTACGAACTGGGCCTTCTCTGGGTGAGAGTTATCAGCAGGCTTGGAGAAAAAGACCCGGAAGTGTGTAAATCTACAAAAAGTGGTTGAAAAGGACCCCAAAACACCACAGGGGGATGAAATGTTAGGAACAGCTTCTGCGGCTGGACGGGTTGGGTTCACACAACATGCCAAACCTTAAACTCGGGTTAACGAAATGCTGTTGCTGTGTTCCCATAATGTTGCACGGCCAAAACTGCAGGAATAATGGCTGGGTTTCGCCAACCTGGGGAATCCCAAATGTCCCATCTCTGTTTTCGTCTGGGTTGTGTGAATTCAGCCCAAGCGATTGTAGATAGGTTGAAGGTTTAGGACAGTGTTTTGCAAACTTGACAACTTTGAGATGGGTAGACAAACCCAAGCACTTGTCTGTCTGCAACTCTGCGGCCTAGTTCATTCACAACTCTGAGCCTAGGCTTGTGAGCTACGAATTATGGACTAAGCCATCATTGTCTAGATTTGCTAGACTATAAGCCATGGTTTAATACACACCGGGGTTGAGTTTATAGGCAACTAAACCAAAAGCAAGCAAACCACACTAAGGTTTAATGTGGTGTGGGAACCCTGCCTGAGCTTTCTAAGAGATCCATAATTTGCAGAAACAGACATACAAACCTTGAAGGGGGCAGAGAAGATTTGTGTTGCTGTTTTAAATCTCTCTTGAGAAGTCTATAATGTGGGGAAGAGTGCAAGGAAAGAGAAGAAGAGGATGATCAATAGCAAAGCGGATGGACTTGGTCACAGTGGCGATGGGGGCACCATTGGAAGACCTGAAGGACCAGGCTGGGGACAGATTGTCCTGGAGAAGGTCGGTTTATCTGGTCACTAAGCATGAACACATCATCAGTGATGGCTCATCATCAATCAGTTGGTGCAAAGACCCACCTCCCTTGAGAAGTCCATAGTGCTGGGAAAGGTGGAAGAAAAGAGAAGAGGATGATCAATAGCAAATGGATGGACTCACTTACAGTGGTGATGAGTGCACCATTGGAAGACCTGAAGGACCAGGTTGGGGACAGACCCTCCTGGAGAAAATCTATCAACATGGTTGCTAAGAGTGGACATCTGTCAATGGCACATCTTCAATCAATCAGACTTTAAGCCTGCAATTGAATCCTGGTTACTGCGAGAGGTCAACATTATCGTAGGATAGTTTTTTACTCATGCTGGATCCCATCACCTAGCAGAGCAGGTGCCAAACCCTTGAATATCCCCAGGACAACATCCAGAATTTATAGACATCTTTCATCATCTGCATGACAACCCTGGAAGATTGTTGGAGCGGCCTGGCTAAGACTGAGAACAGAATTAGCTGACTCTCTTCTATCTACCAAGTCTTTGCTAGAGGACACATTTTGATAAGGTTTTCTTCCTAGGGATGGTTGGACTACAAAGTTCATCATCTCTGATCACTGGTCATGGTGCACGGGGACAACTGCTGTCCTAATTTAGAGAAGTCGTGGAAGCACAGAAATGCATTTGCCACCTTTCTGATTTGTCACCAACAAGAGCTATGAAATCAGGGTGGATCACCCTCTTCGATGGGTTAACTTTTGAAAGTTTCCTGCAAGCCATCTAGTTGGAATGATCGGTCCTTTCCCAGGTAGCCTGTTGGGTGGGAGAAAGAAAAGCAGAGGTTAAAGAGAGAGAGAGAGAGAAGGGATGTTGACCTAAAGAAGGAAGAAGACACAAAGAAGGGGAATGGGTGGCCCAATGTTCTTGTCACAATGGCCCACCCACAACAGGGCTCAGCCCTGCTGACCTCTGGCCTAGTGCTCCAATAGATCTCCAAAGGGGCAATATGTGAACAGAATTCAGAGGTCAAGTTAGTATTCACACTTGAAGCACAGAATTATAACCTGAGTATAATCACCAACCTCCTTTTTGCCATTCTATTGGCAAGGCAGTTCTTAGGTGATAAATACTCAAAAGTTGAATATCCCCTGACTTAAATTACTGGTTGGGTGGTAGGGTAAATTTGAGGGTTCCTGAACTTCTCACCAGGGAAGGCTGCAAAAATTGTAGGACATTTTAGTTAACACAGAAGTCAAAAGACTTGCACGGGTCTATAATACAATGTAGGGCATGGAGAAGGTGAAAAATTTCCCCTCCCTCCTTGTGATGCTCAGGCCCACAATAAAACTGGGAGAAAACCTAGAACGGAGCAAACCAGAGGCCTCCAACATTTTTCATACAGTTCATAAGAACTCCCTGGTGAAATTTGCTGTTTTGTTGACGAGCGTTGGCTTAGACCATTTAAAAGAAACATTTGACAAATCATGGAAGTGAAGAAACGGTATCTCAGCAGTTATTAACCTCAAAATAGAACCTCCAGGTTCAGACACAGTCTATCTCAGATACCTGGACCGGATGTGTGGGATAAACAACAAGGGAAACTGTTGCCTTCAGAATAGACCCTGCTACTACAGGAACAGAAAGTCGGGCTCAGTGGACCAGGGTTTTCCCCAGCAAAGTTTCTCCAAAGCCCCTCCATTCCTCAGCCGAGCCTTGAAACCAGTGCCTGCTTGCTTCCCCATGCATTCCGCAGCAGGTAACCATGGTTCCATCCTTGGGAAAGGCATGTCTTAAAGGCTCACTGGAGTCTACATGGTGCAAATCACAGCAGGTTATAAATGCAATCAATGACCGGCCAAATAAATCTTATGCAACCCCATTCGCGTGGGGCTCCCCAGCAAAACGATGGAGGGACAATCTCGACAGCTTTGCCTCTCAGATCTTCTGGCTGCATCTCTCTCTTTCATTCGCTGTGACTTTTCCCTGCATGTTCCAGAAAAATAGCTCGGGGTGAAGGCCTGCTGTTGTACATTCTTTATTAAGCAAAAAAATGTTGTCAAAGTAAGGAGGCAAAATGTGTGGCCCGGGGCAGCGTGTGTAAAGGAAAGCGTCTTCAAACCTTTGCACGGACTTGTTTGAAATATGTGGCAGTCACAGATGGAGGAGCTGTGTTCAGCTTGGAAGGGAGCAGGCTGTAAATCATCTCCAGTTTGGTCAAGCAAGTGAGACAGTGTGGAATTGGGAAGGTGGGGGGAACCCTGCAGGGGCCCAGTCTTTATCCCTGGCCTCTGGCAGCATGCTCTTCCATGGAGATAAATATATGCCTATAAGCCCCCCAAAATACATCTCTATTGCTTGGAGGACACCGTGTTTGTCCTTTGCAGAAAAAAGAACCAAGAGTTCTGTGGCCCCTTCAAGACTACCAAAAGTCTTCCCACCACATGGAAACCTGGGTTATTCGTTAACCAGCTTTCTGGAGGGGGCATGACACACTGGCCAATCAATTTAAGTACTTGGGCTGGGCAGGGTTTGTACAAGATGGCCAATGAAGAGGTGTTTAGCTAGTCTGTGGCTCCGTGTGGTGGGCGAATCCGCCACCGTGCTAATACTTCCCTGGGTTTCGTAGATGGTTGCCACCAAACCTGAAGTTAGGTTGATCATGTTCACAAGGCCAGAAGCGGGATTAGGAGCTGGGAGGAAGATCAAGGCAAGGATGACCTGTAGAAAGGAACAACTGGATCAGCCTCACCAGTATAAATCCAGGCTGCCATAACCTAAAATGAAAACAAGACCATTTTGAGACAAGATACCCACAGAAGGTAGCTTGCAGGTTGATGTCCCTCTTTAAACGTTCTTGAATGAAACAGAGCAATTACATAATCTAAGTCTTGCAAGAAGCCTCCTGTTTGTTCCTTACAATCTAAGCATCGTGCAATTATCGAGGACAAAATTAGGCCACGTGGTGGTGGTGGATCAGAATTTGGTATCGTGGCTGCAGATCCTTCCCTTGTGACTTCCAAGCCTCTGTCCCATCTGACCTGGGTTTCTAGCTTCCTTTTCAATGAAACGGGAAGCGGATCTGTTGCAAAGCAGCCTTCTGATCTCAACAGCTTCTTTATTTCTGAGACGTGCCTTTGGGCCCCGCAGATACTCTTGGAAAAGAGAAAGGGTGGGGGAGCTGCAATGCAGTGCTTGGTTTGAGAACATGTCTGTCTTCCAAGGAAGAAAAGACTGCGGGCAACCAGGGATGGGAAAGGACAACCCAAAATTGTAGGTGAGCAGGGCATGTCAAGGGCACCTCCAGCTAAACCATAAATTGCCCAACCATGTTTTAGCACGCTGTGTGAGTTTATGTTTCAGTGTGTCACATGAGGCAGAAAATCAAATCAACAGAATGAATCATCACTAAATGAACGGTGTGCACATTTGCTGTGACAACCAGAGTGTGGGCCACAGCAGGCTTGAGAAGGATGGGGTATCTGAAGGATGCTGCCTAGGTAGAACTGGCGGAAAATAGGAAAAGAGAGGATGGGATCCCAGGATCTGCATGCAGGAAGAACGATGCTAAAGTGACCCAGTTTGAACTATATGGGTAGAGATGAAGTACTGTAATGGTCTGTGGGAATGACCTTGGGAGACGGGAGGGAGAGCCGCAGACTGGACAACTGGCGTGTAAAAGGTGTTTCAGCCCACAGAAGGAAAAGGGGTGTGGGAAGCATTTCAGAAGGGATCCTCCCTAATTTTCCAGAGAGCAAATGGAAAGGAGGGGGAAAATACTTTCAGTCTTGCGAGATTCTGTTAATGTAACCTTACAAGAAAGATAGAGCTACAGCTTCTGGGTGTGCTTCTTCTCTGGATGACCTCACAGGGCCCTTGGACCCATCCCTGTTGACCCCGAGGGTAAAGTCCTGTTTTGAAATACTTCCTGTCTTTTTTAAAAAGTCATTTAAATAGAAAAGTGGTAAATTACACCCTCTCCCAATTGCTTGGTTTTCTGTATGAAATCCTGGGCTTTTAAGCCGGATTTCAGAAATGACAGCTCCTTCCAAGGATGTGCTATCTGGGCTGCGGAGATCCAGGTGAGCACTAGATTGCAGCAAAGAGACAAAGAAAATGGTCATCTCTTTGGTCCCATCTAGTGGCCATTCCTAGTGGATATTCAAATGCTGTGATGTGTCCGTATTTACAAAGATCAGGATCGTGCAAATCATGTTCTTCCCTGTGACCCTCGATGGAAGTGAAAGTTGGCCTCTGAAGAAGGAGGAAAGGAAGAGTATTGATGCTTTTGAACTTTGGAGTTGGAGAAGACTCCTGAGAATACCATGGACAGCCAAGAAAAGAAACCCATGGATCATCAAAGAAATAAACCCAGAGTTCTCACTCCAGGCACAAATGACCAGGCTTAAATTACCCTACTTTAGACACATTATGCAAAGACCCAGCTCTCCGGAGAAGGCTCTGATGCTGGGAAAGGTGGAAGGAAAGAGAAGAGGAGGATGACCAGCAACAAAGTGGATGGACTCAGTTATGGTGGCAATGGGAGCACTGTTGGAAGATCTGAAGGACCAGGTTAGGGTCTATCTATGGGGTCACGAGAAGCTGAAAACGACTTGATGACACATAATCAATCAATCAATCAATCAATCAATCAATCAATCAGTGGTCATTCTGGTTTTGCAGCCCAGATATGGTAGTGGGACCTCTTCCGTCTTCTTCCATAGCTGCAGATGCCCTCTGAGCCCAAACCAGACATCATTTCAGAGAAGTTTATATAGATATAGACATGAAGATGTAGAAAGTGGAGGAGGGCTTTCAGGATTTGTAAACTGCGTTGCTGTCTGGGAGCCTAACTACTCTTGGATGCAACTCACTGAGTATCCTACTAATATTGCCCATGTATGTTCACCTCCATTGCTTTTTTGATCCTGCGCCCCCCCCCCCGCCCGCCATGAATGCCCCTGCTTATAGCTACAGGTAGTCCCCATGTTAAGAACGAATTCCGTTCCCAAGGTCTGTCCTTAAGTCGAATTTGTATGTAAGCCAGAACAGTACTTTAAATTCTACTGCATAAGTAGTATTGTATAATAAACTTGAATCCTTGTGCATTTAACTCAAATCAGGGTGTATTTAACTTGAATTTTGCTACAATAGGCTCCGCTCTTAACTGTGGGTCGTCCGTAAACCAGGTGTTCTTAACCGGGGACTCCCTATATCTCAGATTTGCTCATGACCCATCGTTTGAGAAACTCTAGTTTCCTCTGTAATGCAAAGCCAGTCAATGTTGGTTTATTCCATAACCCCCTCTCTTTTTTTAAGAAAAAAGGGTCAGGGCAATGGGCAAACCCAGCGAGAATTTAGGTCCTCCAGGAAAAAAGTGGCAGTCCTCACTGGGATTCAATAATCTTGGATATTTTTCAGTCAATCACGGATATTCTCAAGTGCTTCTTGAGAATGTTAAGTTCTCCTCCTCACCCAATGCTAGCTTAGCACCTGTCCAATTGGCACCAGATCAAATATTTGGAGACAGGGAACGGGCACGGATGCCATTTATTTTGGTGTGAATCAATATTTGCATTAGCTAGGGACTCCTGAAAAGCCACCCACAGGTTCTCCTGTGTGACCCAGCTTGAAGGAATGGTCAGCATCTTTGCAAGCTTAAGGGGCAATTTCCTCCCTCTTGCAGAACAGAGATCTCCTCTCACTCAGCCAGAGTTTGAGAGAAATACAGGTCAGCAGGGTTCAGACAAAATGCTAGTCTGAACCAGCATAGGGTTGTGTTTTGCTAATCTAAGATTAGAGTTTAGCACAGTGTTTCTCAAGCTTGGCAACTTTAAGATAGGTGGACTTCAACTCCCAGAATGGCTGGCTGGGGAATTCTGGGAGTTGAAGTCCACCTATCTTAAAGTTGCCAAGGTTGGGAAACATTGGGTTAGAGTTACCTTTCAGCGGTGAGCAGCGTTGGCTTAGCATGACAAGCAAATCCAACCTCTTTGGTTAGTTTATGGTTCAGTGTAGTCATAAAATCATAGATTGGAAGGGACATTAGTGGTTATCTTTCCAACCCTTGTGAATCCAGAAATCTGATTAAACATATTATGTGAATCCCCAGCTATAATGCAGGCTCATTTTAGCTTAACCTGTCAAGTAGACCAAACCAGCTGGACTGATGAATCCTAGTATATAGATCCTGTATTACGGGTACCTAGCCAGTTGCGACTTCATTTAACAAACCATGTTTAAGCAACCCATGGCTTGTGAGAGGGGAACCTAGCTAGTGTGTTTAGGTTGTGGCTCTGAAAGGCAGTAAAGTACTTCCAGATCTTGGCCACTGACCTCCTCTTGGGTAGGAAGGAACATAAATGGTCTTCTGAATGCAACTGAACTTCAGCAGACCCTCAAGTGTCTCTTGATTGCTGGCATGATCTTCCTTACCTTGTTCCTGCTTTTCCCAAAGTGTTTCGAGTTCTAGTTTCTCCTGGCTGTATCCCACCACTCCTGATTCCCTGCTCCTGCTTCACCATTGGTTTGGGTCAGATGATTTTTAGGTTGAAGGACTATTTAGACAACCTACCCTTGACTTTTTAGTGGGTGATGGGCACAGGAAATGTGAGGCAGATCTTCTAGGCCCTTTGTAGAAAGTAGGAAAGAAAGACCAGGAGCCATGCTGAAGTCCACACATAACATCTCAGAGGAGATGGCTCCACCTTCACTGAAGGAGGTAGAGCCCATCTTTAATTATCCTTCCTCTTATTCTCCAAGGAACCTGGTTGTGAAGCTTCTTACATAATCTTTCGGAGGGGGCCATTATCCCGTCAGACCAGACACCCATCTGTCAAACTGAATGTCCCCGTAGCTTTGATTGAAGGAAAAGGAAGCTGGCGGGGAGGAGGAGGGACGAGGGTTGTCTCTTCTTTCTAAAATAAACACACACAGAGATCTTGGCACGGCGTGTGTGACATACTTAACACTGAACCCTCAACCCACCACTTCTCTTTCTGCAAGTCAAAGCTGGTGTTTCCACACTGAATGAACAGCTGTGCGCTAATGGATCAACAGCTGGCAGGGAGCCACAGGCTTTGGGGGAAAATCATTAATTGATGTTGTGCTGATGAGATGTTTTGGGGGTGCCTGGAGTCTGCATGGCCTTTAATCCAGGTTCTCAAGCGCTACCTTCCCACCCCTCTCTTGCCCATGTTTATGGAGGCCTTTGCTGGAAAAGAATATGCTTAGCTTCAGTCTGATGTCTTGGACTAGGCTTCCGTTCCCCTGTGTCTGAGTGTACTAAATACGGGATAACTTATGGGGAAGGAGGATTATTAGTGGTTCTCTATTCGGCTGTCCCGCTATTGACTATTCCCCACTCCAAAATCGCCATGGAGAATACCTATTAAGGGATGAAATTTGTGGCCCTGAAGAAAACCTTTCCCCACCCAAAGTTGCTATGGAGAATATGTGAATGTTCATCGTGCTCCTAAAGAAAGTCTTCCCCCACAGTACCCTGCGATAGAGAGCTTCCACTGAGGAACAAAAATTATGGAGGCCACCATGATCCAGTCCCGTCCCAAGGAAAACTTTCTCCCACCAAAAAAGTTTCAGCTAGGTGGTACTCTTCATGGGTAGTCTAGCAGATGAGGAAATGCCACTCATGATCCACCTCATGAAAGGTCTTAACATTGACCATTTTCTAGTTAGTGATGTTAGTGTGGGATCCTCTGGTCCTGGTACATGATGAGGAAGAGGAAGGGGAAGAGGAAGAGGAAGAGGACAGGCCACCAGTTTGATGGTGCTTCCCAGTGACCATCCTCATGTCTTCCACTAAGTAAAAAGAATCCCTCAAAATTTCTTCCAAAGATGCATTTTTTTAGCATGACCTGTCATTTAGCCATTAGTTTCTGGATCGGTTCCATGTTAATCTTGAGCTATTTATGGTTTGCCATAAAACTTCTCAGGGAGTATCTTTTTGGGGATGAACATTCCCATGTGCTTCAGTCATCCTTAGCTCTCGACCAAGGGCTTTCCCCACTGGTATCTCACCACAGGGCAAACATGTCGTGGCATATGTCTTTTTTCTGAAGGATCTCATAACCCATCAGGGAGAGGCTGAGGTTCTCCTTACCTGTGCTGATGTTAAAGGAGGTTGGGTTTTTCCCCCTCCTTTCTTCCAACAAAGCCTCAAAGGTTGGAAAATCTGCCAGGCTTGGTTCTCCATTATCTTGGGGGGAGACAAGAGACTGGGAGTGGTCGGGAAGAGAGGCAAGAGAAGATCAAGGGCACATTTCATGCCAGGATGGTTTCCAACCAACCCAAGGATGGGTGGAGGGCTCTGCAACTCTGCCATGAAAAAAGGCCCTACATGAATCCTTTCCAGCTGCAGATTAAAGTCTTCTCGGGCAGCAGAAGGAGGCTGAGTGGCTTTTTTTTCTTTTTTTTCCTCTGCTGCTGCTGCTGCTGGAAACAACTGCCAACAAATCTTTGGGTTTGAATTTAGAGATCTTCCAAGGGATCCGGAGAATCCAGTTAGGAGGAGAGCTAAGATTCAGGGGTATCCTCAGGTGAGGTACAAAAGGTCAAATGGTGGCCACCACGGGGTGATCAAAGCCCTGCTCCTTTTTACATGCATCATGGCATGGTCATAGCTGCCATCCCGACTTTTTTAGCCCCTTTCTGGGGTCACCCATGGGATGGGAGACCTTTCAGTTCCAGATGTTGTCCAAGAACTCTCAACAGTTCCAAGGAGTTTGTAATATCTGAGAGCATCATGTGTACCCGGCTGTCTCCTCTGGAGAATCTGTCAACCAACAGCATACTAAATATCTCTCTGTCTGTCCATCCCTCTGTCTATCTCATCTCATCTCATCTCATCTCATCTCATCTCATCTCATCTCCCTCCCTCCCTCCCTTCCTCTCTCTCTCTCTCTTCCTCCCTCCCTCCCTCCCTCCCTCCCTCCCTTCCTTCCTTCCTTCCTTCCTTCCTTCCTCTCTTTCTCTCTCCTTCCCTCCTTCCTTCCTCCCTCCCTCCCTTCCTTCCTTCCTTCCTTCCTCTCTCTTTCTCTCTCCTCCCTCCCTCCCTCTTGGTGTCTGTATGGAGAGATCCATGCAGTTGTATTGACAATGTAGGAGGAGAGTTGTGTTCCTTTGTGTTGTGGTGGCAAAAATCAGAAGGAATCTGGCTGCACCTTTGCCGACTAAATTTTACTAAAAGTCCCCAAAGTGAGCATTCTGGATAAGCAGGTCTTTAATAGCCTTACCGAGCAAGAGAGGTCATTCTCAACTGCCTCCAAAGGTTTCAGGCTATCTCTGATTTTAACACATTGCAATTGTTCCTTGATAAGGTGTCCCAATCTGTCTCCCAGGGAACCTGCAACTCTCTTCCCCTCCCTTCCTCTCCACCCCCCATTTTAAATCCGACACCCGTCTAGCCCCTCCATGCGTCTGATTGGAAACTGAGGCCTTTTAATGGAATTTGTGGGTTGGAAAAAGGGCTCCCACCCTCCTCCTGATTCGGTACGGAAGGGATTTCCCATTGCTTTCGTCCAAAAAGATGCCTTTTTGACTTCCCAGCCTATCCTACAGTTTAAAATTTCCTGGTGGTCTCCCATCCAGACTAAGCAAGTCTGACTTTGTTTAGCTTTTCAAGATCAGCCGAGGCATTAATTGCCACAATTCCCACAGCCACTTTTTTTCATTAAGAGATTTGATTAAGTAAGAAATAAATCAGTGGGAAACGAGGGCAAGGTAGACTCTGTTCACACCACACATGATTTCTGAATTGCCGTGATGAGTTTTGGGCTTTGTACATAACCTACATATTTACCCTAAACTATGAACGATAAACTGACTGAGCAAGCTAAGTTTGTATAACACACTAACCAAGCCATAAAAAAATCCTACAAGGTTAAACATAACGGAAGTTTAATATGTTGAATAATGTAGCCATTACAGTAGGTTTGCAACTCAGTGCTTAAGCATATTGTGGGAATACAACATAGTTCTCACATTACTAACTGGATCATGGTCCACCTTATTTTAAACCCTAGTATTTTACCCCAAAAATAGGGCTATTCTCCCAAAAGATGTTTGTGTTCTTTAGCTTGGCTGGTTACCACTAGAAAAAGATAAATCTTTCAGTTTCTCTCATTTTTAAATTTTTTTCATTTTCTTGTTTGCTTTATCCCATCCCTGCACCAATTCCAAAATTCATTTTAAAAGATTGAAAATGTGTAAGGTTTTTTTTTTTTTTTGGCGCACAGCCACCCACTCTATTCAGCACTATATGATTTTGGCTTTACGGGCATGTGATTTGTAGGTTTTGCTAAAAAATGATGCCTTTGGAACACAACTTTCACTAAAACATGGCTCGTGCACGCATTTCATGAACGGAGACATCTTTGAACATGTTTTCGGACTAGCAGCCTGCAACATTTAAATTCAGGGGAGGGCAAGGAAAACGGAGCGTCAGCCGCCATTGAAAATGCAAACCTGAGATGAATTTGCATTAAAAGAGAGCCAGTTTGGTTTAGTGGTGAAGGCCCCAGGCTAGAAAGCAGGAGGCTGTGAGTTCTAGTCCTGCCTTAGGCAGAAAAGCCAGCTGGGTGACTTTGGGCCAGACCCTCTCTCTCAGCCCAACCCACCTCACAGGGTTGTTGTTGTGGGGAAAATAGGAGGAGGAAGGAGTGCTATGTACGTTCACCACCTTGAGTCATTTATAAAAATAATAAAGGCAGGATAAAAAAATCTAAAAAAAAATTGCCCATCAAATCACTTTCCCTCCCCTCTCTAATCTCGCCTTTCATTTGTTGGACTGTTTTTTGAAGTTTCCATTTTTCAGTGTTTATCTTTTGGGGATTTAGGGGGTTTATTTTACTTGTTGCCAGTTTATTCTCCTTTTTTCTGTCTCTCTTCCTTTCGATGCCTTTCTTCTCGCCCTTTGCCCCATTGGCAGGCAAGGCGGCCCTTCCATGGACAGACGTGCTGGCCAGCCATCTTTCTCCAAGGCAGATTATCACTAGATCAAATCCTGAATTTGACTCACAAGTTTCTTTGAAAAATTTGGGGAAGTATCAGACGATTCTCTTCCACTTTTAAGATTCAAGTTGCCTTCAATTTGATCTTTGGGAGCATCCTTCTGTTTCGGAAAACACTGGCGCTTTATTGAAACTAAGATCCCCTCAATCCGCTTGAGATCCTGGAGTGGTGAAAGCGAGTTGGTTCTCTGCCACTGAGTCACCCACACGAAACCATGTAGGAGGAGCGCCGGGTTAAGGCTATGGGGGAAAAGCATCTCAGAAGCTTTTAATGCAATCTGTTAATTGGGAAAGTGCCATCAAATTCTTCTTGATTTTTCACCATGCAACTCTCTCCTGCCGTTTGGGAAGGAAAAGAAAAAAAATAAAATTCTGGTCTGCAACCATAATAAAGATGATGATGATGAAAAAAAATTAATCCAGGGAACAGGAGGGTTCTCAAGGGACTAGAAAGCTCCCCCCCCCCATTTATCTAATGTATTTAATTTCATTTATTGGATTTCCTTTATGGCAGGGGGGACTTCTTCTCTTCTCATGTCCACTATAAAACATTTGGAATGTTCTCCAGGGTCTTGTAGTCTTCAGGAGGAACCGTGTTTCCTCCTCTGAAGTCGGTCAAGTCCTCCATTCCTTTTGAGGAAGAACATGGACCATCCAGAGGAGAGCAACCAAGAATTGAAGGGGTCTGGAAGGAAAAATGAATGGTGGGGAGCAGTTGGAGGGGTTGGATATGTTTAGCCTAGAGAAAAGAAGATTGCAGGGAGGTACAGCATTTTTTTCAAATCTCTGAAGGTTGTCATGTCGAATATGGGATGGAATTGGTCATAAGCCAGGACAAGGAAGGATGGGTTTACATTATGAGTAGACCCTGGCTGGACGTCAAGAACATTTTCCTAACCATAAGAGCAGTTCACCAGTGGTGAAGTTCCCTTCCCTGGAGGGGTTTCCACAGAGGCGGAATGGCCATCTGTCAGGGATGCTAGACTAGGGGATTCTTTCAGTGGGCAGGGGGCTGGTCTAGAAGATCTTCAAGATCCTACATTCTATTATTGTCTGTCTGGAAGGATTTCCTGATATAAAAACTGCTTTAGGAAAGGGACAGTCTGCTTAGGAGGTGTCAGGTT
This sequence comes from Python bivittatus, assembly GCF_059951505.1. Classification (NCBI taxonomy): domain Eukaryota; kingdom Metazoa; phylum Chordata; class Lepidosauria; order Squamata; family Pythonidae; genus Python; species Python bivittatus. Next base: position 2,628,898 of record NW_028277088.1, read on the forward strand.
TAGCCCAAAGAACTCCAAGAGACAATGCAAATTCAGTTCTGCTGTGTTTATTAGCTACAACCTCTAGACAGAAATCTCCCCAGACTGAAACCCCATCTCCCAAGCTAGCCAATCACAACACCGTGAATTCCTCAGGGAAGTGCCAGCCTCATCCTCTTGCACTTCCCACACTGTTGCGGTGAACCAAGAACGCGCTTATCTCCCTGAGCCTGGCCTTCATAATTCCATTCCATCACAGGAGGTCATGGACTGTCCTTCCCTGAAGGAGTTTAAATGAAGGCTGGATGACCATCTGTTGAGGATGTCATAGTGGTGGATTCCTCCACTGGATTAGATGGTCTCCAAGACCCCTTCCTCCCCGCCGCCCAACCTTCTATGATTCTTATAATTTCTTTTTGGTTTGAGTTCATACTTCCTGCTAAGCCATGATGGGACTGTTTCGTTCTGGCACCACATCTTGTAGGAACCTAGTTATATAGGTCTGTAAACCCAGTGTTAGGGCCCAATGCATGCAATCCAGCCAACTGAGACTTATTCAGCAAGCCATCGTGAAGCACATCTCTGTTGAATGAGCACGAATCCCAGCTTGTTGTCTACCGTGTAACTCCAACCCTGTTTGTTTGGCCTTGAATTCATAACCTTTAACTGATCCATAGTAAAGCAAGAATGGTATTCATAGATCACACCGAGAGCCCTCCGAACCCTTCTGGATTCTGCTGCTCACATCGGCCAAGAGGTTGGAGCTGAATGAGCACAATTCTGAAAGTAGGGGATGAAGATGTTCACCTGAGAACTTCTTCCCACAATGCGTTAAAACCCACGGTGGTCAGACGGTTGGAAAAAAAGTGATTTTTAGCATTTCTCCCAAAGGGTAGAACGTCTAAAGGATTTGGGATTTATGCTTCAGCAATATCTGGACTATCTAGGTTCCCCCTCCCAGCCCTACAAGAAGAGAAGATACTTTCGTCTTTAAAGGGACCCAAACAAACCAACCAAAATTATGTTTGGATTGAAAGCCAAACACGGCACCGATGAAGTGTGTCTGTTCTGGTAGAGGTGCAGCTTTGCAGGGATTTGCGAGAAAAAAGGGAAGCTGTGTGATAAATCTGGGCGGCCGCAGGGCGTTTGAAGCAAACGGTGATTTAAGTTTATCCTTTAAAGTGTCTGCAATCTCCTCTTTGTTTTCTGTCATCTGGGAATCTGGTTAGGTGAACACTTTCATCTAAGACTTTAATGAAGACGTTGGACAACTGGAAAATTAAGATGCTCCCAAAATTGCAGGTACAACCGAGGTCTGTGTTAAAACTGACACCTTTGTAGTCCTGCGGAGGATCGGTGGACTTCGGTAGGTGATCTTCCAGCCCAAATGGCTTGAGGGCTGCAGGCAGAGATGACTGGCTGAGGTGGAGGTCTGAGGTTGCTCTTCGTTGCTTAAAAATATCGTACGTGCATCTGCAAATTGTTTTCCACCCTGTCAGTGAAGTCAGACGCAGACAGTTTCCCTCCCCCAATTTTTTTTCACTGGGTGCTAAACTTGATCGCTCTGGGAATAACACCACCGTCGCCGTTCATTTTTTGTGATGGGGGGCAGTTTTCTTCCTGAAGTCAACAGCCCCCAACTTGCCCCTTGGCAGATCCGACCCCTCCAAACCCTGTCCGCCACAACCAGCATCCTTGGCCAAGCTGCGCTGGTTGTGGATGATGGGAGTTGCAGTCCAAACCCTCCAGAGGATCCCAGTCATGTTCTTTTAAAGGACTGCTGTTCATCTTCCTAGCAACCCCCCCCCCCTTGTGAAGTGGGGCTAGGTGTGGGTCGGTCTGCAGACTGGGGAGCTAAGCCAGATCAAGGTGGTCATGGCTGGATGTAGGACACCCTTGATTCCTCGAAGCGTCTCCTACTGGCAGCAGATGACCCTTTTGGCTTCGTGATCGTAAGAACTGGTGCCTTGACTCTGGAATCCAGCTGGGAGATCACTTTAAGCCCCCTCCCCAGTCTGAGAATATTAGGCATCTAATGCAAATATTCTCCTGAGTTAAGGGCAGAGAAAAATGCTGTTGTGCGCCATACAGCATGTCTCAGGCAGAATCTTGCTGCTCTCCATCAGCAAGGCCATTTTTATAGCACTAACTTATAAAAAGCCACAACTTTCTCTGTGTTTGTCTCTTTGCTGCTTTTCTTTCTGGCTTCTTCTCTTGAGACCCCAAGACAGCTGTCTCAAAAAACAACCCTGTAAGGTAGGGCAGGCTGAAAGATTATGACTGCTCCCAAATCACCCAAGGAGCTTGTGACGAAGTAGGATCCACCCTGGCTCCTTCATCCAGGTCTTAACAACTATATCACATGGGCTGTTTTCTGAATTGAATCTGTATCTATCATGGTATTTTTATTGGTCTATTTATTCCTCTTCCAAAGTATTTTATTACTCTTCCACACACATATATGTGAAAAAAGAGAGGAAGAGGAAAGATGGAGTTTCTGTTGTGTCGAGCTTGACTCCTTGTGACTTCATGGTTGTAGGCTGATTTCTTGGCAGCAATCGAGAAGTGGTTTGCTGCTGTCATCATCTTTGACTTCCCCAGCCAGGCAGCTCCTTAAATGTCCTGGTGGTCTCCCATCCAAAGACTAATCACGTCCACGACCTTGGTTTACCTTTCGAGATGAGCCAGGGTGGGCTGGATGTTTCCCTTAAGTCAGGCTCCATTCCTGATGACCTCCAGGACATGTCCATGTTGTTTTCTTGGCCACCAAATGGTTTTCTATTGTTTTCTTCCTGGCATAGCTGGGATGGGAGCTGGAGGAGAGTAGCAGGGATGGAGATGGAAGTCCAGACAAGGTGGTGGGAGGCCCAGAGGTCCTACTGAATTTCATCTGCACCAGAGGGGTGGAAATGCTGCCTGCTCCAGGCCTGGGTGGGACAGCACATACTATTCCTCTAGGGCAGTGTTTCTCAACCTCAGCAACCTTAAGATGCGTGGATGTCAGCTCCCAGAGTTCTCCCATCAACATGCGTGGACTTCAATTCCCAGAATTCCCCAGCCAGCATGCTGGCTGGGGAATTCTGGGAATTGAAGTCCACGCATGTTGATGGGAGAACTCTGGGAGTTGAAGTCCACACATTTTAAAGTTGCTAAGGTTGAGAAACACTGCTCTAGGGGTTGTTCTCTGGACGACCTGTGGGGCAGAGGATGGGAGCCAGATGTTTGCTGCAAAGCAGTTGAAAGAGATTGTCCTGCCCTCTCCTGCTCTTTGGTTGAGGTTTCAAGGGGGATGAACAGTTCATGGCTCAGTCCGCCTAACAAGGTTAACCAAGATAGAGAAAGACCTAGCTAAGACCTTGTACAACGAGGGTAATGTTGATTAGTGTTTCTGTAATGGCTTAATATTTAGGGCCAACCCAAGCTGTTTGGTTAGCATCTGGGGCTGTGCGTTGGGCAAATGCAGAAATGGGTTACTGCATTAAGCCATTCATTCATTCATTCATTCATTCATCCATCCATCCATCCATCCATCCATCCAATTTACTAACTAGTTCCCTTTCAACTTTCATCCCAAGAAATCAAAATAGCATAAGTTGGTTTTTCTTCTCCTGCATTTTATTGTCACACAAAAGATGGTTGCATTAAGTCATTCATTCATTCATTCATTCATTCATTCATTCACTCACTCATTCATTCATTCATTCATTCATTCATTCATTCACTAACCTAATTTACTAAATAGTTCCCTTTCACCTTTCATCCCAAGAGATCAAAATAGCACAAGTGGGTTTCCCTTCCTCTGCATTTTATTGTCACAACCACCTTGGGAGGTAGGTTAAGGTCAGTTATTCCAGTGGGCTGAGTGGCAGGCTGAGGTGCGGAACTACAGTTTTTCCAAAGTTAGCAGGATGCTAACCATCAATTCCACTATTTGGGGGCCTGCCATTTCCCTACCCAGTTATCTTTGGCGGGTTTCTGTTGTGACATTGCACAACATTGCAACGAGTATAGTCTTCAGGTATGTTGAGGAAGGATGTAAACATGCCCATCGTTCTCTGGAAATGCCAACTCATCCTGATTTTATCTCTGACACTCAGGAATTGCCCCAGGCTAGAAGGAACATTATTTCCTGCGGCAGGGTCTGACTTCAGTGTTGAATCACCAGTATTTTGTACATGCAACCCCACTACATTCTTTCTTCCTCTTTGCATTTCTTTGGAAAATCATAAATCACTCATCAGCCACTTTGTTTTTGGAAATGGGGCTGAAAAATAGAGGATCTACCCATTTTAAGGTGTGTCCACACTCACGCTTGTTCCGTTTTATTTCTGGTCTTTCTTTCTACTGATTGAATGTAATATCAACCTTCTCTACAAGTTTCTATTCAACGGCTTCCAAAGCACTGTACAAAAACTAAAATAAAACCAAGCGCCATAATTATATAAAAAAAAGCATTTCCCCCTATCTCGGTACTGGAGAGATGTAGTGGATGACACCAGTTTGGGAAAAACTTTGCAGGTGGCAGCTGTTAGTTGGGCCTGGTTAGAGTTTGGATGGGAGACCACTAGGATTGAGTAGTTCAGGATTCAGATTGGACTGAGAAGTCAAAACAGCATCTCAGAAGGTGGCAGTGGAAACATTTCCATCCTGTTGCCCAAAAGACTGGATGGAAGTGACTGAGAAGTGGCTTTGCTCTGAATGGGTGGTTCGTAACAGGAATCAGAAGGACGAAGAAATATTGTAATGCATTCAGGGGCTTTTAAAATAAAGAGGGAAAAAAGCTCCCAATCTTGAAAAGCGTGGGAAGGAAAAAGGCTGCAGTGTTGGACTTCAGCTGAGACCGGTGACAACATAAGAACATAAGCAGTGCCCTGCTGGATTGGACACCTGGTTCATTAGTCCAGCTGTTCGTTCTCCCAGTGGCCCACCAACTGCCTGAGGAAGCTCACGAGTCTCCCATCAGATGATCTTCAGAGGAAGAGGGGGAGGAGGAGAGGGAGGAGGAGAGAAGGAGGAGAAGGAGAAGGAGAAAGAGAAGGAGAAGGAGAAGGAGAAGGAGAAGAACCACCACCATCACAGCAACACATAAGCAGTGCCCTGCTGGACTGGACCCCTGGCCCATCTAGTCCAGCACTCTGTTCTCCTGGTGGCCCACCACACAAGGAAGCCCATGAGTCCCCCAACAGATGGCCTTCAGAGGCCATCTCACTGCCATCAAGGCTAAGAGCCACTGATCCCCAGGATCTCCATGAATTGGCCTACTCATTTTGGAAGCCAGTCAAGCTGGTAGCCAGCACCACATCTCGTGGTAGTGAATTCCTAAGTTTGATTGTGTACTGTTTATTTTAAAAATCCTTGTGTCTGCCCTGATTCTTCTCAAATCCAATTTCATTCTTCTCAAATCCAATTTCAGGGTGATCTCTGGTTCTAATATTTGGGGATGGGGCAAATAGCTTCTCCTTTTCCAGTTATCCACACCATGCATAATTAAGGGGTCTTTAATGAGTTGCAAGGAACAACAGGAAATGGCGTACAGAGAATTGTGATCACCTCCAGGATCAGATCTCCAAACAAACCACAAATGTATATTTAATGCTTTCAAGCTAAATTGTTGAGCTTGAAAGAAGGAAAGGCATCTTTTCATGTCAAGAGAGGAAAAGAAAGATAGACATAGACCAGTGTTTCTCAACCTTGGCAACTCTAAGATGTGTGGACTTCAACTCCCAGAATTCCCCAGCTGGCTGGGGAATTCTGGGAGTTGAAGTCCACACATCTTAGAGTTGCCAAGGTTGAGGAACACTGACATAGAGCTTATTTTATGGAGGATAATATTTTATTTCAAGAAGGCCTTGCTCTGAAGAGCAGTCTGATCCAATTCCATTGCAAAGCAATAAAGTCATAAGAACACAGACGATCAGAGTTTCACTCATCCCTTGGCTGTTGAGTTGCAGATACTTAAAGCCCTTCCTCTCAGCTCTTCCTTCCATGTATAAGATTTCTGTTGAAATGGTCATGACTCTAATCCATGTCCCTCGAATGCAAACGTGGGCCTCTTATGCCTAGTTTATTAGGGGGAGGAATTGATCATGCATTTCCTTTTGGGGAAATGGATAAAATGTAATTGCCATCACCACCCCACCGATAAAAAGTTAGATTTCAGCTTGCTAGGAAGTTTCGAGAGAAGAGCAGGTTAAGCTAAGGGTCTTACTCCCAGCAGACACCAGTTATGCTGGCTTCAGGGAACTGGAAATTGTATATATATTTTATAAACTGCTTGCCCTGAGTTTTGGGTTTTTTTTTTTAAGGAGTCCAAACTCATTGACACTGCTAGGAGTTGTGATAACACCTTTCTTCACCTCATCGTCCGCCTCTGATTCACCCCTTTTGAATGCATACAAGGTTGCGATGAGTTCAGCATTTCATGTCATGAAATATTCTACTGTTTTCCGACATTATTCGTTTCTTTCAAGCCTTTCATTATCCAGGGGCTCGCATTGCTGAAGTGTCCATGAGTTGCTCATCTTTTTTTTAAAAAAGAGACGCCAACTCCTAAATGTATGAAATCATTTTTAAAAATCCCCCCAAAGCAAAACCCCCACAAGCTAGCCCCACGAGAGAGGAAGTCGATGCTCGCAGGAATAAAATGATAATTCCAGCCCAGCATCTCTTCACTGAGCAAGTTGGTCCCTAAATGAATGAGCAAACTTGACTCTTGATCCAACACATTATGTCCAGGCAAATATTCTGGTTTAAAGCATCGGTCCCCCCAACATGCTAAGGCAAGGGCTACTTTTCCACAACATGCAGTGTCATAAATGACCCAGCCCACTTCTCAGCCTCGTCTCATGTGTTGGTGGCCACAAATACTCCACGTGCAAGGAGGTCACGCGAGCTCCAAAGTGAATTCAATCAGGCCCTTGTATCTCTGAAGCAAGTCCTTCATCACAAGGTTGGACAGGAGACTCCAGCAAGCTCTCAACAACTTTGGTTCTTCTTGTGGAGGCATCAAGACGAGGCAGATGGGGACTTCTTTTGGGGGACAGACTTCCCACTCTGTCCTTTTTTCTTCTTTTTAAGGTCCTTGGCTATTGGACATCAGTATTCCTCCCTGGGAACCCAGCCCATCCTCTGTGGTAGCATTCCTGGACTAGTGCCCAAGCAGCTTCGCTTCTGCCGGAACTATGTGGAGATCATGCCCAGCGTAGCTGAAGGGGTGAAGATTGGCATCCAAGAATGCCAGCACCAGTTTCGTGGAAGGAGGTGGAATTGTACCACAGTAAACGACAGTTTGGCCATCTTTGGACCTGTGTTAGATAAAGGTGAGTGTCCGATTTGGGGGTAAGGTTTGCTGGCTTTTGAAAAGAAGGAGGGACAGTGCAAGCAGGATCTCGGGGTGGGCAGGAAAAGTAGTCTTTGTAGAAATAAATGTCATCCTCAGCAGGGAAGGTAGTGGTAGAAGAAGTCTGTGGTTCCTTGGTACCTATGGCTGTGCAAATCCATGGAAAGGTTTTGGCTGAAGTTGTGTGAACTTCTGGAGTGTTCATAAGCATTCTCACTGCTTAGATATAATCTGATAGGTAGAGTTTTCTGGCAAAGGATGCATCTGGTGAGACCAACAGAGGCCACCCTAGGCATTTCAGGAAAATGGAATTAAGATTTGTGGGTCTTTGACAGAAGGCACCACCACCAAGACACAAATTAAAGAGGCGGAGTGCCACGTGGGTCAGACAGAGGTGATAGGACCTCATGAGAACTTGGATCCTTTATAGATTTTGAAAACAACCAGCCCAAATAAAGTCTAGGGCTTTATTTAGTCAACTTTGCAGACTATATGTCCCACCTCCCCCACCCACCCCAAAGAACCAGTTTCCATCTCTTTTTTTTCTTTATGTTTTTCCCCAAGTTAAAATTTGTGGTGAAATTATGCACTGCGTATCTAAGCTATAACATCCATTCTGAAGGTTGGGGGAACCAAGTTGCGGTTGTTTATGGGATCAGGAAAGGCCGTTGAGGTTCAAATTATGGTCAAAGGTTGGTGCTTGAGGTCTGTGCCCTGGTCAAATCTCGGAAGGCATTTTAAAAAAAATTAAATTAAATTATCAGTGTTCTCTATTTAAAATATTGGGATACATAAATTCTAATCTAAATGTTATTCTGCCCCCAAAATGCCCTAATATAAAGATTTAAAACTGGACTACTTGACTTAGTGAATGTTCAGAAACCTTCAACAAGAATTAGGGAGGCAACTCAAATGTAAACTTCATGTACAATTAAGGTTATCTATCATTCTGAAATACATATCAAAAATACGGAATGGAAGCAATTTCCTTTCAGGAGTGTGCAAGGGATAGTCCCAAATTTTTGGTACATGCCTTAGGTTGCCCCACATGTGCTTTTGATTCTATCAGGCCTGGTTTCTCTTTAAATGTTGAGGTGAGGAGCCTCCATCCTGCAGAAAGAATAACTCATAATTTCAGAACAAAAGATTGCCCATCTTCAAGATAACTCCTGGTTTTGTCTGGCCCAAACATTAGCCTTTTAGAGTGGACTTCCTTTTCTCCTTCTCCTTCTCCTTCTCCTTCTCCTTCTCCTTCTCCTTCTCCTTCTCCTTCTCCTTCTCTTCTTCCTCTTCCTCCTCTTCCTCCTCCTCTTCCTTGTCTATATTCTCCTTCTCCTTCTTTTCCTTCTCCTTCTCCTCTTCCTCCTTATCTATCTTCTTCTTCTCCTCCTTCCCCTTCTCCTCCTCTTCCTTGTCTATCTTCTCCTTCTCCTTCTCCTTCTCCTTCTCCTTCTCCTTCTCCTTCTCCTTCTCCTTCTCCTTCTCCTTCTCCTTCTCCTTCTCCTTCTCCTTCTCCTTCTCCTTCCCCTTCCCCTTCCCCTAGTTTATCTTCTCCTTCTCCTCCTTCTTTTTCCCAAAGTAGTCAGACAAAATGTATAGTGAAAGGAGGCCTGTTTAGGGGTGGGGGTGATACTATTTCATAACTGAAGAATGTTGTCCCTTGAGGGAGAATACAGGCCCCCTTTAGGTCTTCACCTACAGCAGCAGCGGGCTGAGTAGGGGGGAAGGTGAACAAGGATTAAACATCTCAGCCACATTCTTCAGGGTGCCCTCAGGGGAAAAAACATATTTCTGCTAACAAGGAAAGGGCTGGATTTCAGCAATGCCAGCCTTCATCCCCAACTCCCTCATGTCCTATCAACCATGCTCAAAACTGAACAAAGGAGAGCTTCTCCCTTGCACAAATACACACACACACACAAAACCAAAAAGGGGCACATTTGGTTCAATCCTTGGCTTCAAGTGAGATCTTCCCTCAACTTGATGTCCTCCAGGAATCTTAGAACTGCCATAATCTCCTGTCAGTCTGGTTTGGGGGGGAAGATAAATGAGCTTCACCCCACAACCTTGACTTTGGGTTGAGGGTAAGTGGGGAAACAGGAGTGTCCTGGCATTAATAAATGGGGTAAGTGGAGATTAACTATTCTGGTTGGAGAGGAAGGAATGAAACGTTTGGGATATTGAGTATCATATGAGGGGGGAGGGCTGAATTACACAGGAAATACAACACTTCCTTAAAGGGCACTTAACTGGGTTAAAGACCCAGCAAGGGCTTTCACATAACAGGCTATGCTTGGTTAGCATTAACCTTGTCAGTTTGTTTGTGGCTCAGCAGGTCATGCAGGTCCAGCCACTTTGATCAGAGTGGGTGGTTCAATGTATTCATGTAATCGTAGAGTTGGAAGGGGTCATAAAAGTCCTCGTCTAACCCCCTGTGAATCCAGAAGTCTGGTTAGATGTATTGAATCCAGCCAGCCATAATGTGGTTGGATTTTAGCTTAAGTTTTGTAGACCCTACTGCTGTGGTTTGCAAACTATGCTGTATAGATTCCTGTGTTGTGTGAAAACAGTTGGTTGTGGCTTAAGCACCCTGTGGCTTGGTGTGATATGTATGAATGCGGACTTTATCAGCTGAACCTGGGTGGCAAGGAGATGTTTCATTGTGGCCTTCAGGAAGGTCCTGATCCAACAGATACTTTCACAGGTTTCCTTCTTCCTCACAAACACCTTAGTGGGAAGTGTAGCCAGGTATTTATTTATATGATTTATACAACCACCCATCTCAACATAGTGACTCTGGATGGCTCACAACGCATAAAAACATAATAAAGCGTCATTTGAAAGTAAAAAAGCCACAGTAATTTAAATAACCAGTTTAATTACACGCACCTATACAATACAGTGTGTCTGAGGCTTCTAGTAGACTAAATCAATCTTAACAACAGACACCTTGGCCTAAGGGAAATACCACGTCTTCGAGGCTTTACGGATGGCTAGCTTTTAAAATAAAGCTTAATTGCTTTCAATAAAGTTTGATGATTTTAGTAGAATGAAATGAAGAGAATGAAACAATCAACAGGAAAGAAAACAAGCACAGATTAAAAACATAATACCTGCGGTTCCATTTTTAAACCCATAATTGCATCTTGATCACACTGGGTAATATAGCAAGTTTTTCCCTTCCATCAACAGAAAGCCAGTTCAAAAGCAGAGCAAACCTATATTGTCAATCTAAGATTGTAAATCCCTACTTCTTCGTTTAGTGATATATTCCAACATGGGGGTCTGGTTCAAAAATGCATTCACATCTTTAAAACATATTGATCTTTGTAACTCACATGAACAAACTTAAGTATATTAAACCAACATGGGATGATGGTGAGACAAGCCCATATCATATGAGAATTAATGTGGTTCCAATAAAAGAGAATCTCTGTTGCTCAGGGTTGAACTGTGGAGTCTTTGGGGCTCTCTGAGCTTGGTGGTTTGCCTGCAGACGTTTCATGACCCAACTAGATAACATCATCAGTTACCCAGCTGGGTAACATCATCAGTGCTGATCAGCCATCAACAGACACATGGAGATAAACCACATTGACACACCATTCAAAAGAGACAATAAAAAAGCTAAGAAGGAAACAAAAAGATCAAAACGCATCCTCTCCAGCAGCCAACACTCAGATAAGCAGGGATTAACACCAGACAAATGGTCAAGGAGAAAACAACACCCTAATCAAGGAACTACCAAGGAGAAAACTTCTTCCCCACCCACATGGGCAGGGCAAGCTACTGTATAGAAACAGGGAGCAAACCCCACACTCCCTTGCACTGGTGACGTTACCTAGTTCACTAATGAAACATCTGTAAGCAAACAACCAAGCTCAGAGAGCACCAACGACTCCACAGCCAATGTGGTGTCATGGCAAAGATGCTGGAGCAGGAGTGGGGAGAGTTGGATTGTAGTTGACCCCAATCACCAAAGCTCCCTGGTGGACTTGGGGCCAGTTCCTCTGAAGAGCTTGGTGGTCCAGTGAGGAAGGTGCAGGACTAGGAGTGGAGATACCCAGGTTCTCATTTTTAGAACATAAAGATATTTCAAAAGTTGATAAACAACACATATTTTGAATCCATTCTTTAGCATCCACAATGCAGATTTCTTTCCCTTTATGTAAAATAGCCCCAGGCCCCAAAGCATTCTTTATAAAATGGCAAATTTGCACTTCTGGCTGATGACAAAGAAGGACCAAGATGGAGCCAGCACTGCATACAATCATAATGGTGTCCTCAAACTGGCCCTCTCAAGGACAGAAGACATCTCAGGAGCCTTGGAAATTCCACAGATAGCGGTTATATCCATAGCTGGGCACTAACCATCATTGATGGAACAACCTCATGCATATGGAGGTGTCTCCCTCAATGGTTGTCCTGTTGAATTTGGTGGAATGTCCATTCAAGTGTGCCCGGACGTTCATGCCACAATTCTTGAGATGTCCTCCTCACCCAAAGTAGAGATGGTGGATATGTGTGAGCAGTGAATTGTTCTTCCAAGATCTTTTGCAAAATTGGGTAGATAGACTTACTGGCCATACCAAGAAGCACCTTTTCCCCTTATGGAACAGCAACATATCTCTTTGCTTCTCTAGATGAAACTCAAAAACAGTGACAGGAGATCCTGCAAGACATTTCCAAAGCAAAATGCGATGCCCGAACTCTCGGTTCTCCTTGAGAGGAGCTCTCATTGTTCAATTAAACCCCTCCATTTACAAGATGCCAATTGCTTCAGGGTTCTTTGAATGCCACCAATCTCAACTTTTATTAGAAATTCCTGCCCTCCAAAAAATGCCAGCCCTTTAAAAAGCCAATGAAGGACATAATTAACCCAGAATAAAAGTTCTCCCTTCCCCACCACCCTCCCCCTTTTCACTCCAAGTCAATTACCCGCCATGTATCTAAACACCCCGGCGTTTTAGCCCTTCCCAGCCCACTCATTTAAATGCTTCAAAAGAAAAGGCCAACCCATTGGTTTTCCCTTGTTCCAGTCCTTCCCTGTTCGCTCCTCTCCAGCCCCCCCAAACACTCCCCAATGCTGGCAGTTGGGCTGAGAAATGAACCAGATCCTCTTCTAATGAACTCCTGGATTGCGGACAAGGAGAAGACTGAAGTCACCTAATGAAGAAGTGGATTTTTACTCTCCAGCTATTGTGGTGCAAATGTATCCTCCCGCGTCCTATTGTTTGGTCAGAAGTAGCCAGGGTCAGCATCCAGGGTCTCGGCTCCAGTTAATCAATCTGATTGGATTAGGGTCACTGCGGTCCCTAATAGTGTCAAAGGTCATGCCCAATGGGATTAAAAGCTTTGTCAAAGGGGAGCTCCCAGCTCTCGGAAGGCCCCGGACGATCCTTGTCAATGAGCTTTTAACGCTCGCTCTCTTTTCGGCCCGTGTGTTTGTCCCAATGTGAGAGGAAGACAGGCGGGAGAGGAGGATGTATCTGCCACGCTTACGGGTTTGGGTTCACTTTTGCAACGGGTGTGTGTCAGCTGCACTGCAGCTGGGGAATGTCCCTTCCTTGGGCTCAGAACACAGCTTTCCTGGAAAAGCCAGCAAATCTGATCAGGGCACCTGAAGGAGGAGGCCAGGAACAGGGCAAGTTATCTTGCAGGAGAAATTGCATCTGGGTGATTCTCCTTCCATTACTTCCATTCTAGGCCTGCAGGGAAAGTGGAGGGTATGATGGTGGGCCTGTGATCTAGGAGATCCAGCTAGAGCAATGCATTGGCTCCCAAGCAACCCTGGTCCCTGATCCTCTGGAACAGACCGGTGGATCATGGGTGGACATGCAGGTTCCTCAATAGATTGATCCAAGGAGAAAAGAGGCCAGAAGATTTGGTCAACTCTGTTCTGAAGAACCAAATAGGAGTCTTCAGAAAAAAAATGCTTGAGGCTGAATCAGGGGTATCCACAGGGTACAGTCAAAAAAGTCAAGGTGCAGTTGAAGGCCTGCCTGGTTTTTAGGTGCCTTGCACCCGGGCTCACCTCAAAAACAGGTAGAGCTTCCATGGCACCATTGTGGCCACCATCTTCACTTTTCTGACTATACTTTGCAGTTACCCTGGCACTGAATCTTTTTGCAATTCTTTAAAGAGTCCAAGGTGGACTTGGTAATCAACTGTTATCAGCAGTTGGTGATTGCTGGAATGGAAAGGAATGAAGGTGGGCTAGATTTATCTCCTCTTGGAAAAACCTAGAAGAGGAAGATTGCAATGCTGCACAAGGGTTCTTCAGCATGATTTGCTGCTCATGGTGGGGCATGGCTGTTTAGCTCTGGGCATAATCTGGGGGCAGATGCTCACTGCTTTGGGAGGATGCTGAGGGACATGGTAGTGAAGCCTTACAAGGAGGGGTGGAGGAAATTGTGTGAGAAGAGAGTCCAAGGGGGTGTGCGAAAGTCATTTTCAAATATTTATTTTACAAAACTTACATGGACGCCTAATCTTACACTTAATCATCTTAGGCAGCTTACAACAATGCCAGTAAAACAATTGTATCACAGGCCCAAACCTCTGGAAGGATGCCCCATACAAGGAGGGCAAGACCTGTTCCTCATTGTTCAGGCCCAAAATCATGGACTTAAGTGACAGGAGAGCAAATTCTAAACGAATATTAGAAAACAAAGGTTCCTAAAGAGTGGAATCAATGACCAGAAAAGGTGCTGGGAGGGCAGATTGCCATCTATCTGGGTTGCTTTCATTTGGATTCCTGGACAGAGCAGGGGTTGGACTTGATGCCCTCAGAGATGCCTTCAGCTCTAGAATGCCATAGTCCTTTCACCAGATCTTCTACCTCCAATCACATTCTCTTCTCAGACTGCTGCTGTTGTTGGCCTAAAAACCCTACGATGATTGTATGAACCCCAGGTGGGTGGAGAACTGATCTTGGGCTCAGAGTTCAGCGGGATGCTGCTGCCTTTAGAACATGTCCCATAAGACACCATCATCTTGGCCAGAGGCCTTCAAGTTGCAGATATAAGCACTGAAGTCCACACACAGAAGATGCAACTTTCCTGCAGGCTAGCTATCTGGATCCTGGGAAAAGTGTCTTCTGACTCACACAGGGTCAAGCCCCTTCAAGCAAAAGTTGTGTCCCACCCCTGAGCAATACACACACCCGCAGACATGCAACATAGCTGGGCCATATTGATGTTTCATTTACAAACATGGACAGTTTCATAACCCAACATGGATAAAAGAAGATATTTGCTTCTTTTAAGGAGGAGAAAACGAAGTTTTTGTTTAGAGTTGTCAAAAATATATATTAAAAAACAGAACAAAGCAGTTTGGGGCGACCTCACCAGTTCTGCTTTGTTTCAGTTCTCAATCTCTGAATTTCCCATTGGGGGAAGAATAGAATATGAATGCAGTAACTAACATATGAGCTTCTCTGCTTCTTCTAAAATAGGACAAGCATCTGAATTTTGCTCACATACACATAAAAGCCAGAAAGTGCTGGTTTTGGCCACTCATGCTCTTATCATCAAGCAATGCACAGTTCTGGGCATCATCTTGACTTTTTTGACCCTCCCACTGGGCTCCCTAGCAGTATTCAGTTCCAAAATGGGCAAAGATGCTTCAGATTGATCTTATCAGGGTCTCTGGCATTTGCTGCAACTGACAGCCATTCTTTTCTGAATGTGATTCTCACAAAGTCACTTCATCAAGTGTTACTAAGATGCACAGAATGGGGTTGCATGAATGTTGGCACCGGGAAACAATAATATGCCCATTTATGTTAGGGCAGAGATTTCCTAATTTTCTTTCTAACAGCCTTCCTACAATCCAGCGAGGAGGTGGGTCTATTCACTGATAGCACAAGATCTCACAAATGGATATTTGTATAACTTTGTCTGAGTAGGGTTAGCCCTAATTAAGACCGGGGTGAGAGTCTACCAGGAAATCTGAGATTATAGGCTAAACCAGGAGATTGAAAACCCTTGTTGGAAAAAGGTAACGTCAAACCACTTCTGCAACATTGCCAAGAAACAACATTAGCATGACCATGAACACAGCAGCAGTCAAGCTTGAAGGGGATTTTATTTGTCCAGCTTAGGTGACAACACTTGTGATCTTGGGTAAAAGCTGGTTAGTCCTTGGAAGGGAGACAACTAGGTTATCTCCAGGGGTGTGGGCTAGATGGGGAATCCAAAACTCATGCTGGAAGAAGGCAATAGCAAACTTCATAGTCTTCCCAAGAAAACTACATGATGGAATCCATCAAGTCACCAAGAGCTGAAGACAACTCAAAAGAGATTGCTCTTGGGAAGGGGGGGGGGGTTTGCAGGTTTGAAAGTGGGAGGGAGTGCAACCCTACCATATTAGCTTGAAGAATAGTCTCCTGGGTGCACAAACCACCCACTAAGAAGGTCTTCCTCCTATTAGAATTGCATCTCAGTTTCTGTACCTCCCTCCAGTCCATTAAGGATGTCGGTTCATTCTGCCTACCAAAATGAAGGTGGAAGAACCCAGAACTTCGCTTATATTTTATGCTTATTGCACAGCTTGAAAGCCCTAGACATGGCAAAGTAGAAATAGAAGGAACTGAATGAATGTTTAAATAATGACTTGGTTTTACTGATCTGTTTGGGCTACAGGGTCAACTCCACTTATTAGGAGTAGATCCATTCCCATCAGTTCTAACTGAGCAGTAATCAGAAGCGTATTTATATGGCATTATAAATGCAATTTATATTGCAATATTCTATTCCAATATACTATAATGTATTTCTGGAGAAACATCTACCTATGGAGTTGCTAAGAGTCAACCCTGACTTGATGGCACATAGTCAGTCAATATATTGAATTATATCACCTTGAGTAGATGTGATATGATACGTATGGTATATTTTAGCAAATCGTAGTTTTGCTAAGAATAACTTTTCGGTAGGGTACCCTTATAAAAGAAAATAATGATGTTTGGTGTGCAAGGACAGTTGAAAAATGTTAGCATCATTTTGGCTGTGAGAGAGGAAGGAAAAGAAGTCCTAAATAGTCACACAGTTGTGTGTGTGAGAGATACAGGATATAGGGTTACTCAAGGTCCAGTAAAAGGAGAACAGGTCCTCCTTTTTTGCCTTTATATCCTCCATCCCACAGGCATAGCCTTAAAATCAAACATTGTCCAGCTTTTTGAGTGTCTTTTTTGTTTAATTTTGCATTGTTTTCACAACAGTAGTCATTGAAACGTTTGTGTGTTGTGACCTTGTAAACTGCCTGCTTCTTCTTTCCCTCAACCGTCAACAGACTAGACATCCTGGATTTACGTTACTTCATTTATTTCCTGATTCCTGATCACTGTAGTCTGGAGATCCCATGTCATACGTTTCTAGGGTGACATTTGAAAAGGGCGTCATCGCTGATTCTATGTTATCACTAGCATGTGTTCTTGAAAATGAAGATTTGTTGAAAAAATATTGCTATTGAAAAACATGTCTTCCTGATGCTGGAAAAAGTAATTTGATATACATATAGGCCTGCGTACCTTTTATTGCAGTTTTTTGCTGTAATTTGTGTCATGGATCCCAAGAAAGTTAAACTGTTCGTGTGTTTTCCCCACCCCCCATTTGTCCTCCATTCCAATTGTCCATGTTCTCCTCTGCCTGTTCAGGTATCTGGTCACCCTAAGCATCTGCATTTAAGAAAAAAAAGGTTGAATGGAATGATGCAGTCAAAAATCTCAGAAATGATCCCAGGGAAACTGGGCCAGTCATAACTAAGAAACTAACACTAGTCTCCTCTTTTCACGTTAGCTGATAGGTGTCTTAGAAAAGGTCCACCACTCCTTCTCTAGGACATTCTTCTCCATGGGGTTGCGTTGACCATGATGCTCTATTAGAACTGATGCTGAGAGTGGAAGAAAGTTGGGGGAAAAGGTGGTTGAAGCCAGCTGTTTTTCATGGTTGAGGTCTGGAAAAAGTGGAGGAACCTTACCACTCTGTAAGAGCCGGTGAATCCTTCAAGAACACCAGGGGTGATGGCCCAGTGTCAAAATGGCTTTCCTTCTAGAGATCAGTCAAGGGAAAGCACCGTATCCTTCATATGCGTATTGCCAGAAAAGGGTCTCTGTTGGTGGGTTGGGCCTTTCTTGGCAACCACCAATTCAGTCAAATATCTCTGAGAACTTTGCCAAAGGCCTCAGGCCTTCAACCCAAGCAGTCCTTAAGTCTCAGGAATTTCCCTTCCCATAAATCATAGGCCTTAATCGTTCTCAAGGTGCTCCTGTTTGGTCCTTTTCAGTTCCAACAAACTTTTGGAGACTGGTCAATGTTGGGAGAATAGACCAATTTTCTAAGCAAACATGGAAATGCAGGAAGATTCAATCAGAGATGCCATTTTCTTCATTGTTGAGCTACTGAAAGTTCTCTCAACTTGCTGGGAACTCACCCATCCTTCCAAGCTTCCCCCAAGAATGCTCCTGAAAGAAAGTGTCCACCCTTTATTCTTTTCAAATCCAAGAAAGCCGAGAGCATGGAAAATAGATGAAGCTATCTCTTTTCTCTATTTCAGTCTCCCCATTTTCTCCCCAAATAACAATGACCCAATGTCCGATGTCTTTTGCAGTGAGTGAGTTCTCACTAGAGAAAAGCAGGCTTGCTTGCTTAACATTGCTAAATTAGCCATCATGGTCAGGGTCTCTGGGATTTGTAATTTTCCCTCCTCCCCAGTTCAGATTTTTTTTAAGAATCCTTCTTTGGATTCTTCGTTAGAAGCTTCATGGCTTCTAACAGGTCTGAAAATGGACCTGTTTGAGTCCCTAAATAAAATCACACTTAAACCTAGGATTAAACCCAGACCTCTCTCCATTTACATCTGTCCATTCCATCCCATTCTCTATTAATTTTGCAGGGTAGAAAACATTTGCATGAAAATGTGTAACTCTTGAAGATGCTTCCTCATAAAGCGTGCATTTATAAGCAGGCTTTTCTACCTGCAGCTTATTCTGAAATTATTTTTCCCCCTTGCACCCAGGTGGGGTTTTTTTCCCCTTTGAGTCAAGAACTGGGTTGCAAAGTTGGGAAAGTGTGAAAGATGGGTGAAATCCAAAGAATAACTGGATTTCCATATTGCAATTCGCAAAGCTAGACTTCCTAAAATATCCTTTACAAAGCTGTCTTATCTCCAACCTCAGAGGAAATCATAAAGAACAAGCAGATCATGGCAAGCAAAGGCAGAAATCAGCCTGGGAGGAAAACATAACTTTTGTTTAGGACTTTCTTTCCAGTTGAAAGTCAAGCCTGCATCTCCTGGTTCCAGAGCAGCATTCCACAACCTGAGCCCCTCCAGATGTTGGATTTCAGCTCCCATTATTCTGAGCCAAACATGCTGATCGGGGATAATGGGAGCTGAAGTCCAAGTGGTGTGGAGAGTCATTTGCATTACTTGTGTCTCAAGAATCCTTGGGTTTTCTGCTTGCAAAAGCACTAAGGAATGGCCAGCCAGAAATAGTGAAAATAGGACATAACTCTGCCAGGAGCAGAAGCCATCTCCAAAGTAGGTTAGATATTGAATCATAAAGGATCAGGGTTTTTAGAATTTGTTAACCCTGTAAAGCAGGCTGGGTCAGGATTCCAGCAGGACCACTGGAATGCAACTTTATTATCATGCCTATAACAGCATTTTGAAAGCATTGCAGAGATTCTGTCTCCTCCCTCTTTCACCCAAGTGAATCAAGATGGGGCAACCTTGAGTTTCTTTCTCACTCCCTCCTCACTTTCAGGGCTAAGCTGACATTTACGTCACGGATGTTCAAAGCCTTTTTCGAGGCCATTTCTGTACTCCTCTACAGAACTGGAGATTGGATTCTACAATCTCCCCAATTCTGAATTGCTTCCATCATCAACACAAATGCAACAGTGGGGTCGCTACCACCTGTATTCTGTTCTGGAAGCCAGCCAGCACCTTTAGCAATTAACCAGTGCAAAACAATTCTTCCCTGGACATAAACACTGGAGGAAACTCTAGTGGCTCCATATGTTTCTTTCAGGCTATTGTGAATGGCCCAGGAGCAAATTGAAACAAGAACTGGCAATGCAGTTGCTACGGGGGAAAGGGGTCTTAGAACTAAATGGGTTTTTAAAAGAACCAGCTCTTAAAACAGCTGGTTCTTGGCCAACAGCGAGTTTGTACAATCATCAGATCTGGAGAAGTCTTCAAGAGGTCAAGAAGTCTGCTAGATAATCTAGAGGAAGTTTGATTAGAGCTTTAACTGTAATGATCAGTGTTAGTAAAGTCAGATAGCAGGTTATAGGTGCAAAATTACACCTTAAAGTACTGATTTGAGTGATAGACTGAGTGATTATGTGCCATCAAGTCTTAGTGATCTCATAGATTTTCTCCAGGAGGATCTATCCCCAACCTGGTCCTTCAGGTCTTCCAACAGTGCACCCATCATCATTGTAACTGAGTCCATCCCCCTTGCTGCTGGTCGTCCTCTTCTTCTCTCTCCTTCCACCTTTCCCAGCATCACAGCTTTCTCCAGAGAGCTGGGTCTTCGCATCATGTGTCTGAAGTAGGATCATTTGAGCCTGCTCTTTTATGCCTCAAGTGAGAACTCTGGGTGGATTTGTTCAACGATCCATTTGTTTGTTTTCATGGCTGTCTACAGTATTCTCAGGAGTCTCCTCCAACACCAAACTCCAAAATTGTCAATATTTCTATCCTGCTTCTTCAAAGTCCAACTTTCACATCCATAAAGTGACTCAGGGAATTCACTGTCTGCATAATTCCGATCTTTGTAGGGTTAGTTATCCCGTTTCTTTGTTGTTGTACAAATTGGTTGTACAAGACTGAGTATGCGTGCACTTTTAATCTTTGCGCCCTTTTCTGCTCACATGCACTGTCAAACTTTCTGCATGTTTCCCCTCCCATCCACATTTGGATTGGAAAACGGCTGGCAAAAATGTAAGGAAACGTGGATTTCAAAGCACTTCTGTTTCCATTCCTGTTTTGGTATGGAAGCAGGAGTTAGACTTATTAAAATGCAGATAGAAGTCATTTCTCTTCCAGTCTTACATGGAGGCAGCCCAAAGATGAGCAACACTGTGAAAGAAACCTCAGGTTATGTATTTCCAGTTTGGGAGGGCTATGAAAAATTCTTCGCTGAGCCTCCATCCTGTCTCCAGTACCCCAAATTATTTTATGTTTTTCTGCATATTCTCAGATTGTTCTTGCATCTTGCTGTTTTTGTCCTTAAGTGGTCGAAAGGACTGTCTCTGGATGTCTTGCTGAAATTCTTCCCACTTTCTTCATAACGCAGTCCTGAAAATGTGGCTGTATTTTTTTTTATTAATTCTAACACACACACACACACACGCACAGACACACAGACGTGAAACCTGATCCTATTCTCGATCACACTGAAGTGGATGGCTTTGATTTTGGCTGTGGGGAGACAAAAAGAGAGAAAGAAAAGAGAGGAAGAAGACATTTTCCAACCCCATTTTGCTGGCACATTTCTCCTAATTTTAATACACCCCTTGGATATTTGAAAATTCGCCCAGATATGGCATTTAAGGAATAACAATTTAATTAAATTCTTACATATTAAGCACGGAGCGGGAGAAATAGTTAGGCAAGAGACACAGACATTAATCATGTACCAGTGAGTCACCCTAAGGAGGCATACGTAGATTAACATTGGTTAGGAAACACCCTTGTCTTTGAAGAAGACGTAGAGGATGCTGGAACAGTAAGACGGATAATTAAAAGGAGAGATTGTATCAACGAAGAATAATGGACCGAGTCAGAGGCGGGAGGGCTGGGGAAGTCAGCATAGGAAATCGATCAAAACCGCAAAGGATGCTATAAACCCCATCGAAAAGCTACTGGGTTTAGGGGGCTAGGCAGAGAAGGAATTTGAGGATGGGTTGGAACATCACACAGAGGAGGAACGGTGAGAAATTCCCCAAGAGCCGTGCTTCTCAACCTGGGTCACTTGAAGATGTGCTGGCTGGGGAATTCTGGGAGTTGAAGTCCACACATCTCAAAGTGACCCAGGTTGAGAAACACAGCCCTAGAGAGAGACCCCAGATCGGGATCTGTATGTTTTTGGATCAGGACCGGGAGCTTCAAAAGCAGGCAATGAATTAAGTCTAATGACTTTAGTTGTACCCCCTGTTGAATAAGGCTGCAGTTTCCAGCTTCATACATTCCTCTTCTTTTCTTCCGTTTTCCTTTAGGATGGCGCTGGTCACGACATTGTTGCAGAGGGGGCAAATTACCAATGCCCCCCCCCGGCTCATATTCAACCCTGCATAATACCAGCAGAAACATGGTTTTGTGTTTCTCTGCTCTTGGGGTTGGCTGAGAAAGCTTCTGCCCATCTTCTTGTCAAGGGTGTCCACAAGAGGGTCAAGAAAGTCAAGATGGGGTTTTGACCATGCCGTTGCAGCCGCCATCTTGCCTTTCTTGACCTTCCCTTGCAGATACCCCCTGCTTCTTATGTTCTTATGTAGAACCCAAGCATAAGCCATTCTTCTGCAGCAGCTGTGTTCAAGTCTGATCTCACACCCCTTTATCCCAGCCAGGTCTCCACATTTTTCATACATCGATTTATGGGAAAGTCACGTGGGGTTAGTTGATGAAATGTGATGTGGGTTATTCCCTTTTTAAGGACAATTACAGTGCATGAGGTCCTGATTTGATGAGAGCAATGGAAAAGGAACAAGGACCTTTTCTCCCGTGAAAAGGCACCCTTTCTTTCCCCCACCCCGCTGCAAATGCTTTCCTACTCATTAGAAATATGATCTAATACAACGTTTTCCCACCTTAGCCACATCCAGGTGGTTGGACTTCAACTCCCAGAATTCTCATCCATGGCCATGCTGGCTTTGGAATTCTGGGCGTTGAAGTCTAGACGCCTAGAAATCCCCAAGGTTGGGAAATGTGGATCTAGTATCTTTTCTCCCTTGTCTGCAATGATTTCCCACATCACCCTAGCCGTTGGGATTAAATTCTCCATTCCTAGTTGCAGCAAGGCAGACATTCCTGAGTCAAATCTAGCTTGTTCACTCAAGCGGTTTCCAGGGCTGACACAATGCATCTTCGGCATGTCTGTGGTTAACTCTGGTGGTTGGTTGCAGAGAAGCTTCGGAGTAGCTTTTCGCTGTCTGGAGGTCCTCCAGATGTGTGCACTTCCACTCCCAGAATTCCACAACCACTGTGCCCGTTGTTGAGAATTCTGGGAGTTAAAGTCTGTATCTCTGGAAAACCGGTGTTGCCTTGTTTGTATAGGTGCTGGTTTGTTCGATCTATAGATCCCTTTCCTCCAGGAGCACATGGTGCCACATTCCTCCAGAACCTGCTCTGGATCGAGGGAGGTTCTCAGGAGAGTTCCCCAAAATGCAGGCATTGCCATGGGGGCAGAGGTGATCCAAAAACTCAAAGGGGATGGAGGAAATTAATTATTAGAACGGAAGGTGCATTGAAGTCCGGCCCTTGGAACATGGCTGACCATCGGCCATGTCTTGAAAGGGGTCTGGTCATCTGCCCGCTCCCCCCGCCCCACAAAGCAGGTTGTGACCTGCAACCTCTCAGTGAGAAATGCCTGCCTAGGATGTGTTAGGAGGACCATCCTTTTCATCCAATACATGTTTCTTCTTGCTGGGGGAGGCAATAACATCAGTATATCATTAACTCGCAGAGAAAAGGGGCCGTAAAGGGGGACCTTCGCCCACACCCCGCTGGGGTCTGCTCAGAGCACAATATCCCAGCGACCGGGAGATTAAGCAAAAGAGAAAAAGTGAAAGTGCTTTTCACGATTCACACGCCCTTTCGATTGTTTTATTAAACCGTTTGAATAGAGATTTCCCTTCTGCTGGCGACCGGGCCCGGCCAATGCATAGTTCTAGGTTGCTATGACTTGGTTGGGTCTTGCTAATCAGTGGCCAAGGCAAACTTCATATAAAATATCTCAGGCCATTGTTGCCTTAACGCACCGTGACACTCCCATCACAAAAAGGGGATTCATTCACCCCAGCAGGTAATAAGGGCCAACTTTCCAACCCCTCCAAGCTCCGTTGTCCTACGGAGTCAAGCTGAGCCAGATAAAATCTTGCATTTCTGCCTCAGGTGGGCTGAGAGGTAGAAAGCCTTTCCTTAGCCAACCCAGCCGATCTCGGAAAAGGATGTTCTGTGCGGAAACAGAGGCGGCAAAAACATTTTAGTTGCGGTTTTGTTCATTTGGTTTTAAGCTAATGAGAAGACACCCCTACAACCCCCCCCCCCATCTACTTTCTAAGGTAATCAGATCAGACTAGACCAGTGTTTCTCAACCTTAGCAACTTCAAGATGTGTGGACTTCAACTCCCAGCATTCCCCAGCCTGCATGGAGTTGGAGTCCACCCATCTTAAAGCTGCTAAGGTTGAGAAACACCAGACTAGATGACAGCTTTATCATGGAGGAAAATTTTGGAGGAAAAATTGAAGTTGTTATTCTGCCCAATCTCCTATCTTGGGGGAGAACCCTGTCCACCCAGCATTAGAAAAATGGGAAAAGAAGAGGCGTTTGTCCAGATCCTGTGGTGGGACACTCCATACTTCCAAACGATAGAGCTGAGAAGGAGAGAGATGGCCAACCATTAACCTTCCACTGAAAAAGGGTTAGATGCTTTGGACAACCAAGTTGTTGTGGTAGCTAGTGAGTTGGGCTAGGAAGTGGAAAACATAAGTTCACCTTCAGCCTTGATAGGTTATGGGGTGATAGAAAGTCAGTTGTTCTCTCTCAGCCCAACCTACCTTGCAAGATGGTTGTGGAGGGCAAATTGTAGAACAGGAGGGGAGGGGGAATGATCTGGGACGTTATGAATGGCTTCCCCACTTGAGCCAGGATTGTAAATCAGAACTCCTGAATCACGGTTTTCCTTGGGAGGTATTTCACTGACCCTGTTCGAAGAAAAGATGACCGAATTGCTTAAGCAATTTTATCTAAGCAGCTTCCGACCTTCTGTTCAACACTTATAAACAAACTCATTGTCCCTCCTCCCTCTTTAATATGACAAAAATCCCTTCGACACAATCAATTCCCCAGTCATCAAATCCAGAAATCATGCTTGCACGATTGCATGCTTTTTCCATTTTCAGCAAAAAGTCCACGAAAGGTTGCCAGTTTTTTATAAAAGTACTTATAAAAGTACTTTATAAAAGTACTTATTTTGCCATTTCGGCCAATCCTGCTGTCTTCACAATCCATTCCTCCATTGTGGGTGTTTCGGCATTTTCCCATCATGGTGCATATAACAATAGCATATGCCTGAATTTAGGATTGCCCACCTACCAGATTTCCCCCTAGGAAAGGTTTGATTGCAAGAACTCTGTGCACAACCCCAATCTTTTTCTCCAATTTCAGCTTCTCAACGCATGGTTGAAAATGCTTCTCTTGGGTTGAGAAGGAAGCCGTGACACTCGCCCAAACAGCGCTGGTGCATTTGCACGGGAGATTTATCACCCTCCCAACTCTGCGATGCACAAAGTTGGTTGCCTGTTGGCAGGTCGGGTTTTTTGAGAAAAGGAAAAAGGCGTCGGGCAGGGACTGTGCCCTCGTACGGGGCCTGCCCGAGGACCGTCGGGAAGGCTGGAGAGCGAAGAGACGCGGAAACCAGCGGATTTTTTGGAGGAAATGTCTGTAGGAAGAGCCTTGTAAAATCGAAAGATAGAGCCTTAAGGAAGGCAAATCAGGCAAGTTGAGATTACCCCGGTTACACTCTTCCACGCCGTGATAAGATGCATTTCTATTACTGCAAATGAAACCGATGATTTCTCATTTTTCATCTGTAGATATAAATGAGTGTGCCCATGTTAGGCAGAATTATTCCTCCTCTTCCTCCTCCTTTAAATCTCTTCTCTCAGCAATAAGTATGGGACATGGTGTTTTAAAATAAACCCCCTAAACCAGTGTTTCTCAACCTTGGCCACTTGAAGATGTGTGGACTTCAACTCCAGAATTCCCCAGCCAGCATGGCTGGCTGGGGAATTCTGGGAGTTGAAGTCCACACATCTTCAAGTGGCCAAGATTGAGAAATACTGCCCTAAACAGACTGGATCTTGCACTCCACGCTTCCCGTTGCAGCCTGTCCAATGTATGGAGGATAGTTTGATGCTCTCAGGATAAAAAATTTGAATGGGATGGTCATCTACCTCTGCAATTTGATAGACTGCCCAGGAAACCAGCTGTCCCCTCCTTTGTTCGCCCCCCTCCCCAAAGTTTTACAAATTTTCAGCTCAGTCTTTCAAACCTTTCTCTTTGAGGCTGGCTGTCAAGAAAGGGTCAGAGGAGCAGATTGGATTCAGTTAGATCAGGGTCTCTCAACCTTGGCAGCTTGGAGATGGGTGGTGGGCTTCTGGCTGGGGAATTCTGGGAGGTGAAGTCCACCCCTCTCCAAAGTGCCAAGGTTGAGAAACGCTGGAATAGATGATTCAAGAATAATAATTAGATGAGATGATTCAAAAATAATAATTAGATGAGATGATTCAGAATAACAGATTAGATTGTTCAAAAATAATGATTAGATTGTTCAAAAATAGTAATTAGATTAGATTAAATTAAATTAGACTGGACTAGATTACATTAGACTAGATTAAATGGTCTATTGTATGATATGACAATTTCCTATGTTAAATGAATGTTTGATGTATATGGGGTTAATTAGAATCCATCTATTATTATTAAATGGTCACTCGCAAGGGTCTGAAAACCAGGGACTTGTTGCGTGATCTCCATGTCTAAACCTGCACTAGGGAATAGTGTTCTCCTAAAATCGGTATAGTCTCGACCCTGTCGTCCTTTTGCAAATCTTTAAAAACCTGTTTCTTCCAAAACCTCCCGGGGCCTGGTAGATTATGATCCTCTCATGATACTGGATTTTTGTTTTATAGCTGAAGTTGGGTTTGGTTCTGATCTCTTCCCCCCAACACACACAGACACACACAATTGTCCTTGGGTGTTATTGTTGGCTTCGTGGCTTGGCCGATTCTCATGCTTCTTACCCTGTTGTCTCTAATCTTAATATTGATTGATTGGTTTAATTCGATTTTGATTTAATATGTGGCCTGACTAGTGTCGTATGACTTAGAGAACATGCAAGTTGATTAAATAAATTTAAAAAATTAAATACATTCTGCAGGCTTCAGTGGGATTTGCGGTCGCATAATACAGAGATGGCCGAGGCATCCGGGAGGGACAAGGAGGGCCTAATGATGAAAACAGCATTGCCCCATTGCAAAGTAACGTATCTGTGTTGTGACATCACACACGTGTAAGAAAAGGGTCGAGCGTGCATCGTATCAGGGCAACCCTGCTTTCTTCATTTTGATAAGGCCTCCAATCCTCCAGATGCCTCTGGAGGCCACCAATTTAGATGGCCTGGAAGGAAGACCATCCCTGTCAATTAATGGAGGAGAAGCCTGCCATGATATAGAAAACTCCTCCAGGATCAGAACCAACATGCTCTTCCATGTCAAATGCTCAAAAACAGTTACAAGAGGTGCAATTGTATCTGTAGTTTGGTTTGGAAGCACCTCAGAGTTTGAAGTTGGCCACTGTCACAACAGGAACAGCCTTTGATCTGAAGCAGTACAACTCACAACGTTTTCAGAAACTTGCTGTGTTGCCTCAGTAACCCAAACATATGTTCCACCATCAGTGAGCCATCTACAAGTTTTCTTGGCAGGGATGTTCGCTTTAATAACTTTCCTGCAATTATTAAATGGGTTATTTATCTGAGACAAGCATCAGGTGCCCTGAGGATAATTTCATACATTCAAACATGACAAAGCCTTATCAAACAGCTTCAGCAGGGCTCTGAAACCAAACCAAAAATTGAAGGGGATGCCTGGCAGAAGCTTGGAGTCTACCACAGTCAGTACAGAAATTCAGTCTGGGTGTCCAAGAGCATCTCCTGTGTTCAGAGATGCATTTCCTAAGCTACCAGATGTTTCCAGTGGTTGCCTGTGTCTTGAAAGATAGCCAATAGGAGACAGAGGATGTGACTGTTTTTTCATAGTCCAAATCTACACCCAAGACATTCAATTGTAATCTTGGGTTCTGAGCATTTAATGTAAGTTCTTCTGTTGTGGCCAAAATTATAATGATGGACAATTGTTGACATAGGACTCTCAGAGTTGGGATGGCTTCAATGGCCCAGTGGCAGCCCCCATCTTGACTTTTTTGACCCCCTCCCTTTCTGCAGACATCCTTGCGAAGAATTCTTTTTAATTACCCACATGCTCAAGGCAATAATCTGTTTCTACATATCCCATCGATATTTGGGCTGTGAAATCATGGAGGTACATGAAAAATTTCCTCCCCTAGACACCTATGTTTCCTGGGGCAAAAGGAAGAGAGAGAGAGAGTATTTTTAAAAAATAACCTTTTATGATTTCAGAGGAACATATAGTTCAGTAATCAAAACTATTAAACCTTGGCAAGGCACCAGGCTGAGGTGGAGATTGTCCCAGGAAAAGAAGAGAAATAAAAGGACTTGGAAATCTTTAGCGCGCCGGTAATTTATGGGGAATGCCACTAATGTGTGGGAAGGTGTGCCTAAAGGCTAGAAGGGAGTAAAACAAGATGGGAGGAGTAATCACAGTGCTTGGAACGCTGCTTTTGGCAAAAATATTGGGAACGTTGGAAACCAAATTTTGATTTCGCTGTGTTTTTTTTTTAATGCTGAAGCCAATGTCTGCCTAGATAGGTCCCACTGAAATGTATTGGCAGAAGAGACTGTCTCCAGGTCAGGCAACTCAAGGCTTTCTCCCAAATTTGTGGTTGCTGGTGTCTGCATTGTGGTTCTAGATGAGCCCGGTGTTCCTTTTTTGAGATTTTCAGTATATTTAGTATAGTACGTTTATTTGGTATGTCCTTATATCTCAGGACTGGTAGCTGAAAATGCAAAGGATCTGCAGCATCAAGTGATGAAAGTCAAGGAGGGCAGTGCAAAAATGGGGCTAAGATTAAATATTCAGGAGACCAAACTAATGGTGACAGGTACAGAGACCTGCCTCATAACTGACAATGAAGCTCCCGAGGTGGTGGATAGCTTCTGCCTTTTAGGATCCACCATCAACAGTAAAGGAATCAGCAGTCAAGAAAGATGCCCCAGACTAGCAATTGGTAGAGCAGCCATGAAGGTCTTGGAAAAGATATTCAAATGCTGTGATGGGTCTATACCTACAAAGATCAGAATCATGTAAGCCATGGTCTTCCCTGTGACCCTCTATGGAAGCGAAAGTTGGACTTGAAGAAGCAGGATAGGAAGAGTATTGATACTTTTGAAATTTGGGGTTTGAGAAGACTCCTGAGAATACCGTGGACAGTTAAGAAAACAAACCAGTGGATCGTTGAACAGATCAACCCAGAGTTCTCACTCAAGGCACAAATGACCAGGCCCAAATTATCCTATTTCAGACACATTATGTGAAGACTCAGCTCTCTGGAGAAGTATGTGATGCTAGAAAAGCATCATATGATTGGCCTCCAGGACAATCTGTCCCCAACCTGGTGCTTCAAGTCTTCCAAAGGTGCACCATCACCACTGTAACTGAGTCCCTCCACCTTCTGCTGCTCGTCCCTTTCTCTTTCCTTCCATCTTTCCCAGCATTACGGACTTCCCAAGGGAGCTGGGACTTGGCATAATATGTCCAAAGGATGATAATTTAAGCCTCGTCATTTATGCCTTGAGTGAGAACTCTCGGTTGATTTGTTCAATATTGAATTTATTTCTTTTCTTGGCTAAAGCATCTATATTAGCGTATTGTGATTTTCTTATGTATTATTGTCCAGTATAGTGCTATATCCCCCAAAGACCCCCAGCAGTTGACAACAAGCATAAATATCCACAAATACAAACATTCAGTGTAACAATGATAAGACTAACTAGAACAAACAAAAATTGTCCCTTGCCATTTACTTTTCAAACTCTGTCCAAAGGATCTCCATTTTAATCAACTTCTGAAACGCCATTAGAGTGGGAACTAACTTCCCAAAAGGAATGAAGGTATCTAGGATTTTAAAGCTTAAAACCAGGCCCTGGAAATCCATGGGGAGGTAGTGTGGGCTATAACCCTGATGCTGTAGAGCTATGGTGGCTCTTACCCCATAGGCAAACCGGCTGGATTTGGCACCATGTTCTGAGTGGTTGTAATGGGGTATATGGGAATGACTTTGAGAGACAGGAGGAAGATCACAGAATCTGTTAAGATTCTGTTAATGTGACCTCACAATGAAGTTAGAGCTAGTACTCCTGGTTGTGGTTGTGCTCCTGGTCTGGACTCCCACACAGGCTAACATCAATCTTGCAAGACTGAAAGTATTTCTCCCTTCCTTTCCTTTTACTCTC
Organism: Python bivittatus; assembly: GCF_059951505.1. NCBI lineage: Eukaryota > Metazoa > Chordata > Lepidosauria > Squamata > Pythonidae > Python > Python bivittatus. The sequence goes on from NW_028277088.1 coordinate 2,658,598, forward strand.
TGGGAAACTCAGGAGGGTCCCTTCTGAAACGCTTCTCATGCCCTTTTTCCTTCTGTGGGCTGAGACACCATTTCCACGTCGGTTGCCTCATCTGCGGCTCTTCCTCCTGTCTCTCAAGGTCATTCCCACAGACCATCCCAGTGGTCTTCCAAGGCAGGCCCACCTAGAGAGACTGAAGTACCCAATTGTTACTCTTCCTGGTCATCCATGGAGATGCTAATGAAATTCTTGATTCCATCTATGACAAAAGTTCTTCACCCAAGAAACTAGAGTCTTTGCATGGATTAGCCCTCAGAGCTTCTGTCTGGGTCGGCTTTCTTAAGGCGTGGCATTTATTACATTCAGCTCAAAGGAGTTACGCCTTTCTCTCTTCCATATAACAAAACTACGTGGATAGTTTTTTAAAAAAAATTCTTCCTTTTTCTTTCAGAATGCAACAGCCTGTCAAGTAAATCTAAATGCAATATTTGATCATGCCCAATTTCTCTGCAGCTGGGGAATTCCTCATTATCACCACCATCATCATCATTTGGAAGCTTGATATTATATAGACACACAAACACATATACACATGCATACACATATATGAACACACACACACACACACACACACACACACACATATATATATATATATATATATATATATATATATATATATATATATAAATATAAAACGAGCTTCCAAAATAGTTTCAAATTGGGGATGTACAGAATTCAGCAATTTGGGAACAGAACGTTTGGGACACCGTGAAGTGTTTCCAATGTGGGGAATTTACTTTTGGAAAGAGTTCAGGAAGGGTATGGATTAAGACAGTTTTGCCATATTCCAGAGAAGAACAGAACAATTGCCAGTTCTTTGCCATGCTCTATTTTGACATTCCTATTAAATCTGACAAGCTGTATTACCAAGAAGAAAACATGCAAGGTACATATAAATGGATACATCATCTCATACATTGGGAAGAGAATGCAAAGGGACATTAGAAGAACAAAAATAAATTAAAAATTAAACTAACCAAGATTGCGTTTTTCAATTTGCTGTTCATTCTGCTCCAGATTTTAACGAGGAATTGAACACTGCTAAGTACAAACAGAAGAAATGTGGGGAATCTGCAGGGAGGGTGGGGGGAAAGCATAAAATGTTGATAACAAACATGGAATTTTACTCTAATGATTCAGGAGGATCATAAGACATATTTAACATCTCAAGACAGAAGGCCTGAAGTTAAAGAAGATTGCTTTAGCTCTTCACAAAACCTGTCTAACAGCCTTTCAGAGTTGGCTAGGATTAAACAAGCATTTGCTGCTTCTCTACCTCATTAATTGCTTGCTTCCTGAATTAATCCATTTCGGGGTTCCCATTATCCAGGGGACCTTCTACTAACCACCAGACTGGACTGAACATTAACCAGGCTTTGCAGATAGTCTGAAGGCAGCTGCTAGAGGATTAACCAATGTGCTTCCAATGGGATGTCAGCTTAGGCATGGAATCATTTTACAAACAAAGCAAAACAACCAACTTTGGGTTTTATTTTGTGATATGCATTTTTAGCCCTGCTCTTGTGGGAAAGAACCAATGCTGTAAAACAAAATAAATATGAATGCAAATCTTTTTTTTTTTTTTTATTACTGTAATTCAGTAGAGGTGAAGGAAAATGTCCTTTTTGTTGTCATAGACCTTAAAGAACTGTGCTGGATTATCAAATGTCCAGCGTGGTCATCAGACAGCTTTTGGTGCCCTTAAAGCAGTGTTGTCCAAACTCGGCCACTTTAAGATGAGTGGACTTCAACTCCCAGAATTCCCCAGCCAGCATGAAGTTGAAGTCCACCCATCTTAAAGTTGCCAACTCTGAAAAACATGGTGCCACCACTTGAGGAGCCTAGCAGTTGCCCAAGGAGGCCAAATATGGACACTGGTCAAGAAGGTCCCATTCTGTGCTGTAGACACTCTTCAGTGCAGAGCAAATTAATTCCACAGATCTTTTTCTTCCAAGGAGAGCTGCTGGCAATCTTTTCTCGGGGGCTTCTAGCTCCAAGATCACCCTTCAAGGAACAAGGCTTCACCAGCAAGATAGATAGATAGATAGATAGATAGATAGATAGATAGATAGATAGATAGATAGATAGATAGATAGATAGATTGACTGATTGCCATCCAGTTGTTTTTGACTCCTATCGACCACATAGATAGATCTTCTCCAGGATGAACTATCCCCAACCTGGTCCTTCAGATCTTCCAATGGTGCCTCCATCACCACCATAATTGAATCCATCCCCCTTGCTGCTGGTCATCCTCTTCTTCTCTTTCCTTCCACCTTTCCCAGACATGTCCAACTGCACCTACAGGGTTCCTCAAAGCCTTGTATCTCCTAGAGGGGGGCTTTGATGTGCAGGGAGAGGTGTCTGCCAAAGGCGGAGGCCTTATGCATCCTAGTTTCAAAAGCTCTGCCTTCCCACATCCTTCGGCCCACCCACCCCCCACCCCCAGCCAGCCAACCTTCCAGAAGGCCTTCTTCTAACATCTCAAGTCATGACCTGCTGCTTGTCTCTGCAGCACCTCTTGAAAACCACCCAGGCTGGCGAACAAATATGCCCCCAGCTCTCCCTCCTCTTATCTCTGTCAAAGCGCTTACATTTTTATATGGCACCTTAATAACCCCTCACTTCCATTACAAGTGCGTGCTTCTCATCCTGTTTCTCTCTTCTTCCCCCCGTCCACAAAGCCTGAGGCAGGCTCACTGGAGCTCAGAAGGGTCAGGTCTGCTCTTAACCATCAGGGGCCGGGAAGGTGAGAAGCTGGAAGATCTTCTGGAGAGGCTGGGGGCTTCGTCTCCTGTTCCCCTCCCCTCCTCAAAGCCACAAGAAAGGAAGGGTCCTGCTGACGGTGCCACCCAGCAGGGTCCAAAGTGCCAAAATTGGACTTTCTTCCTGAAGTTCGCTCTAGAAGGCTGTCATTCATTTCCTGCGTCTACCATGAAAATGCAAACAAGAGAATGAACTGTCACAAAGTTGGTGGCTGGGGAATTCTGGGAGTTGAAGTCCACCCAGCTTAAAGTTGCCAAGGTTGAGAAACACTGATCTAGGAATAGAAAATTGGTTGTGTTCGAGGGAAAGGTGGGTTTTTTTTGTCTCTTAAGAACCCCATCACGTTCCACCGGGTTCCACCAAAGACAGCACAAAACACCCTGTTCTAGGTCACCCTTGGCATTTCTTGGTGCCTCCAACACAATCCGAGCCAGATCCGTTCCTTCTTCACGCTTAGGAGATCAGCCAAGGTCCGCTTAGATTTTGGCCCCCAAGTTGGGCAAACCCATCTCCTTCAAGTCCACTTGAATCCTGATGCTTTATAGGCACAACCAAGTCTTCCTCTTGGCCACAGCACAGAAAGGAATTGCCACGGCCATCTTGTGGGATTTTTTTCCTGACTGCCTGGCATTTCCTGGTGGTCTCCCATCCAGGTCCAACTCTGAGATCTGCCATCGTGAGCTAGGGGTTGCCCTTTGACACAGCCATATTTCCCAGCCAATTTCCCCCCCCCCCTTAGAATTGACACTCTCTCTTTTTCCTGTTCTATCAGCTAAAGACTCATATTGAATACTTTTTTTAAAAAAATCTGGTTTTGAAGGATACACTCGAGCGCATAACTTTTACCTCTAAATCTCCATCAAAAATGTCTTCCATTTGCATTCTGCATGAGTTTAAGGCCACGTCTGAACGGGCCTTGTGGGTTAAGATTTTTAAGAGGGAGCGTATCCTTTGAGAATTGCCCACCCCGTCTCATTGAGAGATTACTGCTACGTGTGAAAGGACACATCCTAGCGAATGACCTGGTTTATTTAATACAAAATCAGATTTTAAAAAAAATCATGGTTTGTTGGACAAGTGCCTGTGGTCTGGCTCAGACATAAACTGCACTGGGTGGGTCACATTTGCTAAGGCGAAACTGGCTACCTCCATTACGGTTAAGCAGGTAGGATGTGTGTGAACCGCCTCGTGGGACACGTGCCTGAGATGGTGCGATTAAAACAAAACTCCTTATTTCTGGAAGCTTCTGGACTTTGAAGAGGCTGTGGACGTGCGACCTTTAATGCAAACATTTGGAATGGCCCTGCGAAAGCGCATTTGGATTTGGGTTTATCTTTCCACAAGTCTGAAAAAAACAGCCAGCGGGCAGGTGTGAATTTAAAGATAGCATAAAACTGCATTTCCAGTTCGGCTGATAAACCTGTCAGGTCAGCCTCCTGGGGAATTTCCATCTCTTACCTGTTTGGAACAGTGCTGCACAATAAAAAGGAAATTTCCCCAAACTATTTTCCTGTTAAGAACTTTTCAGATCATCAGATTTTTAAAAATCACCAGTTGCACTCCATAGGTTTGCACGACACCTGCCGTCCCCAAAAAACTAACCCAGGTTTAGCATGTTAAATGAGTGCATTCGCTAGGTCTATAGCTGGTCTGGAGGGCAGGATGGAGACCAAGGGGCTAAAATTGCGAGGAAGGAGGTTGAAGCTAGTCATGAACATGAATTTCCAGACTACAGGTAGTCCTCACTTAATGACCACAATAGGGACTGGAAAATTCGTTGTTAAGTGGGGCAGTTGTTAAGCAAGTCACACCTGATTTTACGACCTTTTTTGCAGGGTCGTTAAGCGAATCACCACAGTCTTAAGCAAATCATGCAGTTCCCCATTGATTTTGCTTGCCGGAAGCCGGCTGGGAAGGTCATAAATGGCGATCATGTGACCCCGGGATGCTGCAACCGTCATAAACGTGAGCTGGTTGCCAAACACCCAGATCGCGATCACATGACTGCGGAGGTGCTGCGACAGTTGTAAGTGCGAGGACCGGTTGTAAGTCCCTTTGTTCAGCACCGTTGCAACTTTGAATGGCTGCTAAACAAATGGTTGTTAAGCAAGGACTACCTGTATGTGAACTGTCAGCCGGTGGAATGGGCTGCCACGTGAACTGGGGAGTTCTCCTTTGCTGGAGATCTTCAAACAGAGGCTGGATGATCATCTGTCAGAAATGTGGATCTTGGACTTAGCAGGGGGTCAGACTAGACGGCCTCTCTGGTGCATTCCAACTCTAGGATTCTAGGATTCCTTCTTGCCTGCTTTCTCAGCCAGGGTGCCCCAAAAGCAGCGTTACACCTTCCAGAAGAGATTCCAGTTTTAGAAAAAAGCAGGTGAGCATCCCCACCACCAGTACAGAACACGATTTCAGAACAGCTTTGATTTCCAAAACATCTAAGTGCTGCTTTACACATTTCCACCTCCTCTGATCTGTTGGCTGCGATAATCCCCAGCCAGAAGGAACAACAAGCAATCGTTCAACGCGCCTGAAGGTCAGCAGATTGGGGAGACCTGCTTGCAATGTTCTGCCCGGTCTGAGCTGTGGGACGTGGTGTTGTCTCTCTTCCCACAGCTACCAGGGAGTCAGCCTTCGTCCATGCCATTGCTTCGGCCGGGGTGGCCTTTGCAGTGACACGATCCTGCGCGGAAGGATCCGCCACCATCTGCGGCTGTGACACCCGTCACAAAGGTCCCCCCGGAGAAGGCTGGAAGTGGGGTGGCTGCAGCGAGGACGTGGAGTTTGGGAGCATGGTTTCCCGAGAGTTTGCAGATGCGCGGGAGAACAGGCCAGACGCTCGCTCAGCCATGAACAGGCACAACAACGAAGCTGGACGGACGGTAAGGATCGTGTCCTCAGCTTTGGGTTCCCTTCCTGCTGTCCCCATCAAATGATAGTGTCCTTCAATTTGAGATTGACGCATAGACACATCCGTACTGTTTTCTTGACAGTGACCCACAAGCAATGGATCCACGTCCAATACCTCTGCCATCCAGGTCTGATTTTGCTTCACTTTGGTGCTCCTCAGCCAAGGTTAGCTACAGGCTGCCTCCTAGCTGGACCTTCAGATGAGATAGATTGATAGATAGATAGATAGATAGATAGATAGATAGATAGATAGATAGATAGATAGATAGATAGATAGATAGATAGATAGATCTTGAAAATATGCAATTTTAAGTATTTCTTGTTTGGGTCCAAGAGGCCTTCCCTCACTGCAGCCCACCTGTTATGGCCCATTTTGGGCAAAAATGAAGCAGAGAACAGAGCAGGTGGTTTGCCCAGACAGATTGAGGAGTGGAAATTCAGTTAGGGGGCACTGGCTTCTACTTCGACTCATTTGAAGGATCTGTAGATCAGTGTTTCTCAACCTCAGCAACTTTAAGAAGGGTGGACTTCAACTCCCCAAATTCCCCAGCCAGCATAGAATTCTGGGAGTTGAAGTCCACCCATCTTAAAGTTGCTGAGGTTGAGAAACACTGTTGTAGACAGTAAGGAAGATGACCTTGACTGTTCCCTAGGCAAAAAGGGCTGAAACACTTTTTAAGTCCAGAACATCCAGGTAACATTCAGAAGCGGATCAGGCAGACACCTCCCTAGTTCAATGGAGTATAAGAAGGGGGAGGAGGTCCAGCACAATCCGACTTGAGAGATTATGTTATTCTAGCCCATCTCAGTCAAAGTAGCTTTAGCCTTCCTGTGGAGTTGAGTTCCTGCTCTGGTCTACCTAGTAGGACTAACAGGTTCTGAGTTATCCACAATCTTCCAACCCTTTAGGACACCAGTTCTAATATTGACTCACAAGGTCAACTGATGTTCTCACTTCTCCTTCTCCCTCCCCCTCTGTTTTTTGTTTCTTTCTTTCTTTTTCAGTCCATCCTAGACCACATGCACCTCAAATGCAAGTGCCATGGGTTGTCGGGCAGCTGTGAGGTCAAGACCTGTTGGTGGTCTCAGCCAGATTTCCGGGTCATTGGAGACTACCTCAAGGATAAATACGACAGCGCGTCTGAGATGGTGGTGGAGAAGCATCGAGAGTCCCGCGGCTGGGTAGAAACGCTGCGACCCAAATATAATTTCTTCAAAGCGCCGACGGAGCGGGACCTGGTCTATTATGAGAACTCCCCAAACTTTTGCGAGCCCAACCCTGAAACCGGCTCGTTTGGCACCCGCGACCGAATCTGCAACATCAGCTCCCACGGCATTGATGGCTGTGACCTCCTGTGCTGTGGCCGCGGACACAACACGAGGACTGAGAAGAGGAAGGAGAAGTGTCATTGTATCTTCCACTGGTGTTGCTACGTCAGCTGCCAGGAGTGTATAAGGATCTATGATGTTCACACATGCAAGTAAAAATGCAACTCCCTCCCATGTAGGAGATGAACCAGAGGCAACTTTTTTTTTAGTGGGGAAAAACGACTTCTTGAGATTGAATGGAAACAAACAGAGAGAGAGAGAGAGTAAGTAAAATGGGTGGGCTAGAATAGGTCTAATTTCTTCTTGATTGTCACACCTGGAAGTTAACTGTGCAACTGCCATCAACAGGAGAAATGAACAAACCAGTCGTTCATTCTCACTGTCGTTCTAGGAGAGGAGATGGTTGTTTCTTTAACTAAACGTAGAATTGGGTAAGGAATGCTCTATAGCAGTCTTCTGGGGTGTCCCCTCTTCCTTCTTCCAAGCCCTAAGGCAGGCCTCCTTCAGTCAAAGTTGAGTCTCTTCCTGAACCCTGACCTGTTTGTGAATGCTGAGCACCGAAGACGTTTCTACGTGAGGATCCTCCTGTTACAGCACCACCTGTAAAGCAGGATTTCAACTGTTGGGTTCTGATGTACAGAATTCAAAACGGTCCACAGGTTGTGGTTTACAAAAGCTCTCCCTTAACTTCTTGATGGAACTAAAAGGAGTTGAAGATGACCTTTTGCTCTGTGGACTGGCCAGGTGTGTTTCTCCTGAACTGGTTGACACCGTGTCTTGTAACATATGGGAGGTGAGGTCCCCAACCCCACTTCTATCCTTTGAGGAGACAATCATGCTTGTATGACATGTTGGACAAAATACACACACATGCACAGGCACCCGGGCTGACCCCCATGTCAACGATGTGTAGAACTCTCTCTCAGCCTGGAATGGGTTTTGAGGATAAGGCACATTTCGTGGGTCTATTTCTCATCATGCCACGAGAAATCGTATCGTAGCGGTGGACCCTTTAGCTAGCCTTGGACAATGCAGATCCAATCAACAGTTCTCTTGTGATCGATGCCTTACTGTACGGTTGAAACAATATTGTATTGCAGTGATGGGGAGAGAGGGAATCAGCCCCTTCTCCCTGAATATTCTTCATCTTCATCCAAGCCACACAAGACATGAAATAAAGTGTTAGATTGATGGTCATCACCATCACTTGGTGGGGTTCTGATTCAAAGGAAAACATCCTGATGCTATGTGCCCATTGTCCTGTGTCGAAGTGCTTTTTCCACATTTTCACACCTTGGGTATTCAGATGTGCAGCCCCTTTACAACCAGGTCCTTTTTCATGCAAGTCACGTTTTAGAAGAAAAGTCTTTCTCCTATCTAAACTGACGAGATCCTCCAACTTTGACTTTCCAGAGCAAAAGAATCCTCTCATGTTGCTTGTCACAGGAGCTGGGGATGGCTAGGCATTTGAAACACTTCTTGAGATGTTCTCACTGTTCTTGAAGAAACATCCAGGGAGTTGGTTCCTGTCCTGCACGGTCAGCCCCACAAGGTATACCAGATCAGGAAATCAACTCTGCAGGAAGGCTACAACTATTTTGATTGAAATTGGCTAGGACAGTTCTTCTCAACCTTGGCAGCTTTCAGATGTGTGGACTTCAACTCCCAGAATGGCTGGCTGGGGAATTCTGGGAGTTGAAGTCCACACATCTGAAAGCTGCCAAGGTTGAGAAATTGGGCTAGAATAGCAGAATCTCACAAGTCTGATTGTGCTGACCTCCTTCTCCTTCTTATACTCTTGTGAATCAGGGAGGTGTCTGCCTGAGCTTCTTCTGAATGTTATCTTGTTGTTTTGGACTTAAAAAATATTTCAGCCCCTTTTGCCTAGGAAACAGTTTAGCACTTTTCCATCGAGGTCATCTTCCTTACTCTCTGCATGCACACATGGATCTAAAAAGGCTGGTGCAGTTCACAGAGATGGGCCTTCATGCGAAGCCCCTGGATCTCTGAGGACAATGATAGCTGCGTTTCTCCAAACACTCAGCCCCCACCCAAGTCTTCTCAACCTAGTAGTTTACTCCAAGTTGCATCTGGAGAGTGCTCAAGTGGGGAAAGTGTGTTACTATGTCAAGAAGGCCACCAGTTCCTCAAATAGGAGGGGTGTATTTTTGATGGCCATGCACAAGAGATAAACATGGAGGACTTCAGAGCATAGGTCTGTATGGAGACCAGAGAAGCCCATGGTGTCTTCCCAAGTGTTCCTGGATAGTGTTTCTGCAGAGGCATCCACAGGATCTCACATTTTTGTCAAAAGACAAAAGCAGAGTTGCACATTCACCATGCAAGTCCTGCACCCCTTTGTTCACACACATGGTGTCACAATGCACCTACAAAAAGGTGGGGCTTGCATCACATGGTGGACCACTGGCATTTAGTTGTGTCTTGTATCTGGTGTACCAAACCCCAGAAGGGGTGTTCCAGGGAGGGACCAATGTCCTTTCAGGGTCAACATCAATATGGCTAGACATCATCTCCAGAGGTGCACTGACCCGGGGAGTGGTTAATTAATTGCCAAGCTGATTGCATAAATTGAATCCCAGGGACCGGGTGACAAGATCAGAACAGTTGACCTGCCCTTGTTTCCCCAGATTTCTATCAGGGGTGGAAGCACGTTTCTCAGCCTATTGTGGGAAGTTGCCCCTGACACTCCCCCCATGTTCTCCTGAGATGTGGAAAGGAATCCTAGAATGGAGCACATCGAGTACCAACAGAAATGGAAGTTTTATCTCTATGCACTTGGATTTTGCAACTTGTTTTAGGTCCAGTGAAGAGAATAATAGTTAAAATATCTCTCCACAAAGTCTATAGACCATCAGGCCACACATTTAGGGGGGTTCTGCCCCCCTAACTAGGATCAATCTTCCAGAATATCAAACTTACTATGCAAGCCACAGGTTTACTCCTCCTTGTGTTTTCTGGGTCTCACGAACCTCTGAAATAATACGCTAACACCTTGGGAGCTTTGAACAGACCAATAGGCAGTGGATGGTCTCATTTCATCCCAGGTCACAATTCTCATGTTTCAGCTGAGATGTGGTTGAAGATGAGGAGGTGTTTGAAAGGGGAGGGCAAATTTCAGGAAGAAATTTCAACTTTCAACTTTCTGTCAATTTCATCCTGTAGCATTTATCTAAACCAGTGTTTCTCAACCTTGGCAACTTGAAGATGGGTGGACTTCAACTCCCAGAATTGCTGGCTGGGGAATTCTGGGAGTTGAAATCCACCCATCTTCAAGTTGCCAAGGTTGAGAAACACTGATCTAAACACTAGTCTAAACTAATATCAGCAGGAGCTTTATTTGACCATTGTCAAAACCAAGAACAAACTCCAGTACCAAAGTCCCCTCTGTCACTATTTGCAAATGGGGTAACTGGCCAGGAACGTTGGATGTTCAGTGATCATTGGATGTTCTCTGTCTTCTTCTAGATCCATGAAGGTGTGAGGCCAATGGACATCTGGCTGTATATTTCAGTTTTTCCAGTTGTCGGCAAATAGGGTCTTTGGGAACTCTAACAAAATTCCCCAAAGAATCACTCCTATATGCAATATTTATTCTCTGCCTCTTTTTCTTGCTTGTCCCTGAACTGAGGGAAGAACAAGGACCAACTAGGCTGAAGAGGTGATTCCTTTTACTCTCTTAAAAGTTCTGCTCGTGGTTGGTCCCAGAAGCACTTGATATGGTAGATGGAAAAGGATTGGCAAGGGAGAGAGACACATCTTCCAAAAATGAGAAGAGCCCCAGTGATGAGCTCAATACAAATCCAGGTGAATCCTACTGGAGAGGAATTACATCTGGGACAACATTACAGAGGTCCTTCATTCTCTTCCATCAAAGATGGGACTTGGGAGGAAGATACCCTGATTGAATTTCAGCAACACTGGGATACACAATAATCGTAGGTCCTAGAGACAGAATAGTTGATCCTTAGGGAATCATTGGAGAGCATTTCCAGTGCCTTGGAAGGGAAGCATTTGAGGTGAATGTTCTGCTCCTGCCAAGGTTCTCAGATATAGTTGAGAGGACGGAAAGTCAGGGCAGAAATGCAGCTACAGGGAGATCTTCAGGAATGATGATCAAAAAGAATGAGACTTTCAGTGTGGTGTTTCTTCTCCACCTCTCTTCTGGATTCCTTATTCTAGCATCTCAGGAGGCTTTCAAAAGTCCCCAGAGAAGGCTCAGAAGCATTGCTGGGGAAGGATTCAAAAGTCTCTCCATTAGTTTTATTTTCCTAAGCTTGATAGCTTTTATTTATTACTATTTATTGGGCCTTAGAGTCACCTCCACTGTGCCAAACAGCTAGGTTTCCAGCCAACATCTCCTGATTCAGAGATAGCCTAGAATGTGTATAAGAGGTCACACTTCAGCATCATCTCTGGGTGGTCCTTTGGAGGTGATGAGGAGGTCCTCACCACCACCAAGACCACCACGGTCTACCTGCCCTTTTCTAGCAATCCAGATCTCACTTTCTTTCTTAGATTTCATAATCCAAACTTCTCACATCCAACTGGAAATACTTCTAAACCATGAGGCTACAGTCCCAACCTTTCTCCTTGAAGTCTGCATGATGCATTGAGCCTTTAAGTTCCAAGGCTTCCAACCAGCATAGGCAGTGATCATGCTGGCTGGGAATTATGGGACATATGGTTCTCAAGGTAACAGGAGGGTCACAGCTATAGTCTCATTCATAAAGCTCATTCAAACAGAAATAATAAACCTGTATCTTGACTTCCTTCCTGATAAAGGGGCAGGTACAGAGAAGACTCTACTCAAACAGGAGGTCATGTTCACCAACAGTGCTTACCCAGGAGATTAGATACTTTGCAGCAGTATTCGTACAATATGTGAACCATGATGTAAAAAAAAGTTGTTTTAATGTGTTGTACACAACCCCCCAAAATGGGCTAATTCCATCATCACTTTCCATGCGTTGTGTCAACCCAACTAGAAGAAGGGTTATATCATGCAGAAGACTGAGTTTTTCAGGCCCTTCCCCCAGACATCTTTTGTGGGGAGGAAACTTCCGTATGGAGGAACACCTGTATGGAGGACTTCTTGATCATGAGAGATGCTCCCTTTAAGCTGAAGTGACCCACTTCTGCCATTTCAGTCATAAACACTTAAGGATTCAGTTACCACTTCAGAATTTGTTATCCTTGGTATTCTGGTCTCTGGGGGTCTTACTTAGACCATGGCATCCAGCATGTTTGCTTTTGTAGAAGCTCTGGGAGAATGTGCGTGAGGGCCATGGTGCACAGTGAAGGTGGCTTAATGCTACCCGAGAGCCCCCCAAAGGATTCTTCACCCCAAAACTGTTCTCAGTGCCATCAGTTCCATGGCCATCCAGATGTTTCTGGAAGGTGATTTCATTCTGGGCAGAGAGGAAAACAACCTCTGTGCCATTGCCCCAATTCACATGACATCTCTTCACAAGTCAGGAGTGATCGAGAAGGTTTTGTTACTCTTCAGTGGGCAGAATGAAAGCTCCTTTTCGGAAGTTGCCTGGGCTAATGGGTTCATCTTATTTTCAGGCCACTGAAAAGTTGGCATTCTCAACTCCAGCTAGAGAAACAGACGGTAGGTGGGGTCTGTCCCTCATGCCCAGCTTATCATAATCCTGTCATTATGCCTCACGGCAGAGCTAGCCTTGCAAGGCATTCACTAAACACGGCCAAACGACCCAGCAGATTGAATGCAATTTTTCATAACACGCTTAACTGGGTTGAGTGTTGGGCTAACCCAACCGTCATACAGTTTGGCCCAACTTCTAATTAAAGTGTCACGTTTACCAGTGTAAACTTCTGCCCATTTGATGGGGAAAGGCAACCCCTGTCCTTATCTGCCACCCACATTCCTGACTGATTGATTGATCTTCCACAAATACTAACTCATTTCAACCACTGTGCACGTGCAGTAATCTGAAACCATTAAATTGCTCCACTGGTCACTGAGCACATGTACACGGATAAAACACTGCTAAAAAGGCGTCCTTTTGGCAGGATTGTACAGCCACTTCTATCGAGGTTATTTTGGGGTGGGGTTTTACCGGTCTACGGGAATATAGAGACCCTGCAGGAAGATGCTGAGAAAAGTAGCAGCCATCCGCCCTCCATCAATCACATTAAGGTCACTTTTCTACAGGGCTTCTGTTTTCAGGGCATCCCACCTCCCTGTCCGCCCCCCCCCCAACAGACTCACTCCAGTCATGTAGGTCGAGTGGGGAAAATGCAATGGAAAGCCATAGCAAACTCAGCCTGTGCTGATTCCACAATGTTTAGGCGTTCTGCTCGTTAAAGCAGAATTCAGGGGAAAATAAAAACCAACCGAAAGACCCAGGAAAGTAGAAAGGAAGTACAAGGGGAACAGGGGCTCTCTTCTAACCACAAATTGATTCGGTTTTGGGGACAATCCTCCAGGTGGGTCTTCCATGCTAGGTCTTTAAAAGGAACAGGAAATGAAGGCATCAGAATCTTCTAAGGCAGTGTTTCTCAACCTCAGCATCTTTAAGATGAGCGGACTTCAACTCCCAGAATTCTCCATCCAGCATGCTTTAAAATGTGTGAACTTCAACTCCCAAATTCCCCAGCCAGCATGCATTAAGAAATGTGGACTTCAACTCCCAGAATTCCCCAGCCAGCATGTGTTAAGAAATGTGGACTTCAACTCCCAGAATTCCCCAGCCAGCATGCTTTAAGATGACTGGAGTTCAACTCTCAGAATTCTCCATCCACCATGCTTTAAGAAATGTGGACTTCAACTCCCAGAATTCTCCATCCAGCATGCTTTAAAATGTGTGGACTTCAACTCCCAGAATTCCCCAGCCAGCATGCTTTAAGATGACTGGAGTTCAACTCTCAGAATTCTCCATCCACCATGCTTTAAGATGAGTGGACTTCAACTCCCAGAATTCCCCAGCCAGCATGCTTTAAGATGACTGGAGTTCAACTCTCAGAATTCTCCATCCACCATGCTTTAAGAAATGTGGACTTCAACTCCCAGAATTCTCCATCCAGCATGCTTTAAAATGTGTGAACTTCAACTCCCAGAATTCTCCATCCAGCATGCTTTAAGATGGGTGGACTTCAACTCCCAGAATTCCCTAGCCAGCATGTTTTAAAATGAGTGGACTTCAACTCCCAGAATTCCCCAGCCAGCATGCTGGCTGGGGAATTCTGGGTGTTGAAGTCCACCCATCTTAAAGTTGCTGAGGTTGAGAAACACTGAACACTAACCCTGTTCGGATTTGTTCCTATCCGGCTTAGAAAATATCTGGGTCTGTCCTACCTCTGTCCAGGTTAAGCAGCCAAACGGCACATGAGGCGGAGAGTTCCTGTCCTTGCAGACGCCTAACCCTTGGGGCCGTGGAGGTGGACCAGTCCCCTCCTGCCTCTGCTTCCGGAAGTTGCTCCTTTTACGGCACGGCCGGCCCTCCATTCCGACCCGCTCGGTTCCGCGCTCAGCGGTCCTTTGCCAACGAGCCCAGTTGCGATTCAACACGGGTCAAAACCATCCCGAACTCTAAAGCTATTGTCCGTAGCAGATTGGCGACTCTCCCCTCGCCCTCTTCTTTTAAATCTGATGGGTTTTTTAATGATAATTTATTTTATGAATAGATGTGTATATTAGTAAGAGTATATATTTGCAGGAGACCCATGTTGCAAGCCGTCCGTCGCTGCAGTCCTTTGTCATCTCAGAAGGCAACGATCCGGCAAATTCTCTGCCTGCCACATTTGTCCTTCGGAGACGCGTCTGCAACGTTATCACGAAGGAGCCGCTGGCTGTCAAACTGGGGTTATTGCACGCCCCTCGGATCGTGGCTCATTTTTTAAAATTCCATTTTCTGTGGCAACCTGGCAGCCTTGCCTTATAGTGGGGGAGGAGGGCAGAGAACGGAGGGTATTATAGTTACTTTTCATAGACGTGCTTAACTTTATAATGGAAATTAAAAACGCATTCCTTTTCATTCTGTTCTCTTTGAGTTATTTATTTGGTTGGTTGGCTTTTTAAGAAGCCCCACGTTGCCTCCTCTCAGCCGATGGCTATTGCCGGTTTTAAAATAGTCTTGGCATAATGGAAATGAAAAAAAAAAATCTAGAACGAGAAACTGTGGCAGCTAGCCACCCGCAATGCTAAGAAGCGCTAAAGGGGTGGCAAAGGTGGAAAGAAACCGGGGAAGCCCACGGTAACAAGAAGGAGGAAGCCAATTTTATGTATTTTATGTATTGGGTTTGTAAGGCCACCAAATCGTCAAGCAACTCAAGAGAACTCAGTTACAACTACCGTTCTAGGAAGGACATCAAAGCTGGTCCAGATGTTCTCCTAGACCAGAATGCAAAAAGTAGATCCACTGAGTAGATCTCTCTTGCACGAGAGAGCCTGCGAGATGAAGATCCTCTAAGGTGGGGTCTTCAGGATTTTTAAGGGGGAACTGAGTGCCTTAAACATCCACGAAGTCTATGACATTCCATTTTGCCCTAGAAATCCTTTTGATCCCCCTCCAAATGCAAAGGAGAAGCCCCATTTTTAACTAAATCCACCCTGGGGGAGTTCTAGGGGGGGAAAGAAGCTGCCTTTTTTTCATCTCTGATCAAGCGCATCGCTGTGGGTTGGTTGGTTTCTCATACGGACTGGATCACACGGCGTTCAACGGAGATGTAGGTGCACCCTTCCGTGGGACAAGATGACAAAGCAGTGTCTTCCAGAGGCATCCGGACAGGGGCGTCTGCAGGGAGGGTCAAAAAAGTCAAGTTGGGGGCCACAATGATGCAGGTTCAAGCCTTTCCCCTTTTTTACATCTAAAGGGTTGTTGCCCAGCAGAGACTTTCCCCCTATTTCCCCAGATCAGAACTAAGAGGTTAAAACAGTGTTTCTCAACCTTGGCAACTTGAAGATGTGTGGACTTCAACTCCCAGAATTCCCCAGCCAGCATGTCTCATGTTTCAGCCCCTTTTGCCTAGGAAACAGTCAAGATCATCTTCCTTACTGTCTACAACAGTGTTTCTCAACCTTAGCAACTTGAAGATGTGTGGGCTTCAACTCCCCATGGCTGGCTGGGGAATTCTGGGAGTTGAAGTCCACACATCTTCAAGTTGCTAAGGTTGAGAAACACTGGGTTAAAATAACAAAGAAGGATGTTCAGGTTAGATTTTTGGAGAAATCTCCTAGCTGTATGCACTGTCAGTCGGTGGAACCTTCTGCCCCATGGAGGAGGACAGTTCTCCTTAACTGGGGGGTCTTCAGACAGAGGCTGCAAGTTCATCTTCAGAGGATCTTGCCCTGAGCAAGAAGCTGGACCAGATCATTTTTAAGGTCCCTTTCAGCTCCATAATACTGTGCTTCTCAGATTTTTGCTAAACTGAAGTTTGGGTTACGTTGTGATGGCTCTCTCCTTAGCAACGTGCCCTTCTTGTAACCGACCAAAAATAAATCCCCGAGGATGGGAGCACGATAAAGGTCCCTGGGTAGCTCACCTGTGCTTGGGGTCTCCCGTGCCCACCGTTTGACCTGTCTGCTAAACCGATTTAGCAGACCGACTTGGAAGAGCCACAACGTGGGTGTTCCAGCCGAAGTGCAGCTTTGCAGCCGACGCACGTCCCTCCCTAAGGCGATGGGCCGTGCTGGGTGCCCCTGGGCGCACGGCGACTGTCAGGAGGCGAAAAGCGCTGAGCAACCCACTTTACGGCAGGGGTCAATGCCATCCGTCAGAGCTCAGAGAGCAAAGCAGGCCAGCCTCTGGCCGAAGCCTCTTGCAAGAGACCGGATCATTGACACCTCTCTTGGACCTCCTTCACCCACCCCTGGGTGGCCACAGTCTCGGTTGCCTGGCTCCAAACAGGCCTGGCGCTGGTCCTGATCCGCCATGCCACCGTCCTTGCTAGCAACGGTCCTCTCGCCCTTCCTGCAAGGCACTTCGGGCAGGGCAGAGGTTGGAAGCCCGGTCTGTCCCGTCAGAGCCTTTGGGGTCCACCAAGCAGGGGGAGAAGCAGATCTGGGGTTAGGAAGAGCGGGGGTTTGCCCAAAGGACGCACAGGTCGCAGCTCCTCTGCCCCAGACAGTTACACCTCTTGAGCCAACTGCTTCCAAAACGCCATTGGGGTGGTAAAATCTAGGCTAGGGATGATTGGGCAAAAGCAGCATTTCCTGGACATTGGTGAGGCTTGGAAGCAAAGCCGCTTTGGGGCTGGTGAGTGCCGGGATGGGAAACCATCAGGAAATCCCAGGACTGGAGGCTAGACCAAAACCATCCAGGGAGAGAACCGGGGCAAACCCTTCCATACTTTTGTCAAGAAAACTACATCTTCCAATATCCCCAGGAAGCACGGCCCGGGACGAGAGAGGCCACGCGTGGAAATCCCAGCCGATCTGGAGGGTCACAGGCTGTCCTCTCCTATCATCCTCTGGGGCGTGGAGGAGCAATTCCCATGGTCCCCAGCCAGAAGGTATTAGAAGCCCTCTGGATGGCATTGGCTTGGGGAAGGCTCCTCTAGCAACTGCTTTGCTTTCTGGGCACCATGAAGACGTCTCCTGGGGTGGGTGGTCTGACTCGTGAGCATGAAATTGAGCTTTTGCCTTGGTTTTTCGATGGGAGGTGCTTTAATCGTTTAGATTGGCTGTGCCTTTTTTTTAGATTGGTTGGGCCCTAATTTTTAGATTGACTGTGACTTTTTTTTAGATTGGTTGGGCCTTAATTTTTAGATTGGCTGTGACTTTTTTTTAGATTGGTTGGCCTTAATTTTTAGATTGGCTGTGACTTTTTTTTAGATTGGTTGGCCTTAATTTTTATAGATTGGCTGTGCCTTTTTTTTTAGATTGGTTGGACCTTAATTTTTAGATGGGTTGGGCCTTAAGTTTTGGATGGGTTGGGCCTTAAGTTTTGGATTGGTTGGACCTTAATTTTTAGATTGGTTGGGCCTTAATTTTCTGATTGGCTACGCCTTAGTCTTTAGATGAGTTGTGTCTCAGTTTTTAGATGTTTGCCACCACCCTTTAAATAGATTGTGTCTTAGTGTGCAGATTGTCTGTGCCCTACCTTTTAAATAGGCTGTGCCTTAATCTTTAGACTAATGGTGCCTTCAGTATGGGGAGATTCTGAGTGGTCCCTACCAGTGGTTGGCCTAGGAGTAGATCTGGAGAAGACCAAGGGGGGGGGGGGGAGAAAAGCCCTGCCCAGATTGCATTTTCAGGGGGAGCAAAGTCCAGGGGGCGAGCCCCATCTCAGGCTCTGGAGGGTAAGAACTACCCATCTGGCATTGGGAACGGGCATTCTGCACAGATTCAAAAAAAAACTTTGGAAAAGTTTGGAAGAGGCCCCTTGTTTTTCCTCCCAATGCTGGGGCCTGTTTTGCCCACTCCTCTTCCCCCCAACCCACATTTCCTTCTAAGACTGACCCGAAGGTAAATGACCGACCCCAGCATGGGCAGTCCCCGCTTTCACGGGGGGGGGCAACAGCGGCAAGGGGGGGGACATCAAAGGCGAGCAAGAGCTTTATCCCCCCACGGTGTGATATTTGTTTGGGGGTGGGAGGTGGGGGGAACAGGAGCCATTCCCCCTTCAACCTGGATGGAGTCGGGGGGGGGGGACAAGGAACGGAGATGCTTTTTCGACGCAATTAGCATTTTGCAAGGGAGCTTCTATCCAGCCCCAGAGGGGACTATGAATTGCAGTGGAGGGTCTTCCCCGCCGTTCTCACGGCTCCCTGTCCTTTCCACACCCCCCCCCCATTTCACAGCCTCTCAAGTACCTGCTAACCTACCCATTTCCCCCGCCCTCCGCCCCCGCCTCCAAAGCCCCCATCCCAGATGAAAAGGAAACCCGGGGAGGCTGGCCATGCAAGGGGAAGGGGGGAGAAACATCTGCCGAAACCCCCAGCCATAAAATTCTTTTCAAGGGCGGGTGGAAGACAGAGATTGATGTGGTTTTTTCATTTGCAATGGCTGGGGGGGGGGGTGGCGGGGGAGGGAGGGGAGTAGGGACTTTGGGGGGGCCTGTAGAGCGTCCCCGCCAGCATTATGCAGAAGTTCTTTTTGGGGTCTTGGGCTGGTCCTTGCCTCGCGGCTGAGCCTACCTTGCAGGCTTATTGTGGGAGAATGGACAGTGATTTAAAAGTCTCCTGTACGTAAATATAGATATATAAAGGCAGGAAGGCCAATGACTTTGAAGCAGCATTTCTCAACCTTGGCAACTTGAAGATGGGTGGACTTCAACTTCCAGAATTCCCCAGCCAGCCTTGCTGGCTGGGGAATTCTGGGAGTTGAAGTCCACCCATCTTCAAGTTGCCAAGGTTGAGAAACACTGCCTTGGAGGGCCAGCATGGAGTCATGGGGAAGGTGCTGGAGGATCTGGTCCCTCCTGAGATATGGAAGGTCCTTGGGGGACCCTGGGCCAGTCCCTCCCGCTCAGCCCAAGAACCAGGTGGTCCAGTGGGGAAGGGGCTGGACTAGGAGTGGGGAGACCCAGGTTCTGGTGCCCACTCAGCCATGGAAGCCCCCACTCTCAGCATCCAGCCTTAGGGTTTCCTGGTTATTTCCCATTGAAGGACTGACTACATCTGGTTAGCGTCCTGAGGCCATCCAAGGTCAGCTAGAACCTTTTATTTTTTTAAGTCAAGATACGGCCTCCTTCAAGTCAAACTCTGTCCCTGGCCCCTTCGTGGACGGCCTTGTAGTCTCCAATCCACGTACAGGGAGTCCTCATTTAACAACTCCAACTGAGATCGGCAACTCGGTTGTTAAGTGAAGCGGTCGCTAAGTGAAACCGTGACTGTGCTTACAATCTTCCTTCAGCTTTCCTTTGCTTTGCAGACCTGGGGAGGTCGTCAATGTATGGATGGGTCGCAAAGGGACTTTTCCATCACTGTCGTAATTGCGAACGGTCTCTAAACGAGGCAGTGGATAAACAAGGAGTACCTGTATGGCCCTGGGGTACCCCGGGTGTTTTTTAAGCATGATCAGACCTAAGGTGCTGACTAGGAATCCTGTACCCAACTCTTACTCCAAAGACTGCAGTAGATTACTTCTTCTGGACAGTATTTGTTAGTTAAACATTTACCCTACCTGACTCCCAGCCACTCTGGGCAGTGAAAAACATCCCGAAGGATAAAACCATAAAAACAAATTAATGTAATAAATGTAAAGCAAACGAAACTGATTAATTGATTGGTTAAAAATGAACTGATTGATTAACTAGGATATAAATGCAAATGAATTGAACTGAACTGAACTGAACTGATAAACTAAAATAATAAAATAAAATCAATCAATAAAATAATTCAGTGATAGAAAGGAAGGACAAAAGATGCAGTGAGCCCTGCTAGATAATCAGAGCTCTTCACGTCCTCTCGGCTGCACGGCGGAGCTCCGATGAGATGTGAAGACTCCGCTCGGAGTTTATGCAGTCCTATATTTAAAAAAACCGGAGCAAAATCTTGGACAGGCCTGCTAGCGGAAGACACGAGTTAAGAGCCAGAACAACAGCCCAAGTTGCTGCGAGAAGGATCCCTGGAAAATAATCTGAATAAACACTTATTTTATATTATTTATAACCAGAAATCATTTATAATAATAAACAATATAATTATTTTATCTTGATTTAGGATAATATAAATGATGTGCGATAATGTAATGTGTTTACACTGTTTATAACGTTTAATTTATCATAAGAAATTAATAATATAATATAATGATATAATATATCATACAAAGCTAACCTAAAGCTACATCTCTCATCCTTGCCCCCTGTGGACTTCAACTCCCAGAATTCCCCAGCCAGCAGGCTGGGGAATTCTGGGAGTTGAAGTCCACACATCTTCAAGTCGCCAAGGTTGAGGAACCCTGCCCTAAACCAGTGTTTCTCAACCTTGGCCATTTTAAGATGGGTGGACTTCAACTCCCAGAATTCCCCAGCCAGCCTTGCTGGCTGGGGAATTCTGGGAGTTGAAGCCCACCATCTTAAAGTGGCCAAGGTTGAGAAACACTGATTTGTAGTCATTTGGAACCATTATCTTAATTTAGAGACGTTTGCAAGAAAGGCTCATTTAGAACATCGAAGCAGCGCCCGCCCCCCAAAATGTGCCCCCCAAAACTGTGTTCAACCCAATACAAAAAAGGAAGTTGCTGTAGCCTGGATTTTTTTCATGAAAAATATTTTATTTATATTAATATCGAATGGGTTTAATATTGTTATTTTTACACGATTCGGTAAAGGAATACACTACGAATGCATCAATTTTAATTTTTAACATGGTAAATATCAATAAATATAACCCTGACAAACAAAAGCATTTTTGGAGTCCTCCATAATTTTTAAAAGTGGGAAGGGGAAGAGATCTAAAAGTTTAAGAAATACTGCCTTATTTCACCTGCACGCAAGAACCCAAGAAATTAGTTTTAGCTAGCAGAGATTCTCCAATAGAAAATGATCATTTGTAGTACAATCTTGTCAGCCAAGCTACAAATTGGGGAGACGCATAACTGAATGTAACTCCTCTCCCAAATCAATCAGGGTACAAATAAAGGAATAAATCCCTTCATCTAGAAAGCTAGCATGTTAGGGATCTGAATAGGCAGCAACCAGTCTTCCTGAGTTGCTAGATTTCCATTTGGCATGGAAACACTTTTACAGTATCTCCGTTTGGAGTCGGGCAGCCCTTAAATCAAATAGATAAATTAAAATCTCAGCTTGCATTCTGCAATTCAGGGGCTTATCTCACTGCAAAAACGGGGCAAAGCTACAGAAGGACTGGAGTTTTGTGCTATTATCTCTATCGGTGAGAAAATTGTCCACATTTTGCCTTGGGCATTGCAACCGAGCTCAGCTTTTTGAGTTTTACTAAGCTTACTCATTGATTTTCCACCTGCTTCATTGTCTTAGCAGTGGCACAATTTCTCTGAAGTGCCAATACTCTATTCTTGAAATTATTATTTATGTTATAGAATGTGATTTTTGAAACGAGCTGGTTTTATACACACACATTTTTCTACTTACAAAAAGTTTACATTTCTCCGTCAAAATCCGTCAAAAACTAGATGTGAGCAAAGTTCAGAGGGTTTATATGTTTTTTAATGCTGTAAGGGTCTATTATGTTTTAACTGGGCGAATTAAGCAGAATTATTCAAAGTCGTATATTTGTTTTTTTGCCCGATTGTTCATTTTGTTCCGTGGGATGGTCACATTAAATTCATTTATCATTTTACTGCCTTAATCAAGGCCATCATGTAAAGTGAAGAGACAGATCTGTAAACTGGTAGATTACGAAATGCCAAACCTGATTATTCCACAGGATGAGTTTTTCTTGTCTTTTCTATATTCTGAAAAGAAGCCTAAAATATCATGGTGGCATTTTTGGAGAAATTTCCTGCAGGTTTAACTGGTACTTTAAAAGGGAAACTGCACATAGACATTAATTTTTCGCAATATTGGATTCTGTTCTTTCCTGATTCTGGCAACTCTGTGGGCCACAATATTGTCGTAAGAGCATCATATGCCCAAAATTTCTGATTCGGTGGGGTGTGCCAGGCCTTCTCTTATCCCAAAAGCCCTCAGTGGGTATGATTATAAAACAATACAATCTCTCTTGACGTCAGCCCTTTGAGGTGGGCCAAGTCATGAAATCAGTGCCAGAGGAAATGCTAGAATTCTACTTTATCTTTTTTTCAAGTTATCGTTCGGTTTATTCTTGTATTGTATTTTTCCCTTTTTATTACGTTGCTATAAATCTTAATATATTGCATTGTTTTGATTCAAGGTTGTTTCTACAACACCAACTGAAAAGTATTGACATTCTGTTATTTAGAGAATTCTACTTTATTGATCTAGGCCAGGAATTCTCAGCCTTTTTGAATTTGCGGTACAGTATTGAATATCGCCGTAGTTCTGTGGCACACCAGAAAATTATTAATCGTATCTATATCTTTTGAAACGTGGAAGACGGGGTTCGAGGGGACGTTATATAATTTTTTTAAATATCTGCCCTGTATTGAATATATGGATTATACAGAATATACATAATACAATCATGAGAAATGCCAGGCTGGAAGAATCACAAGCTGGAATTAAGATTGCAGGGAGAATCATCAATAACCTCAGATATGCGGACGATACCACCCTAATGGCAGAAAGTGAAGAAGAACTAAAGAGCCTCTTGATGAGGGTGAAGGAGGAGAGTGCGAAAGCTGGCCTGAAACTCAACATTAAAAAAACTAAGATCATGGCATCTGGACCCATCAATTCCTGGCAAATAGAAGGGGTAGAAATGGAAGCAGTAACAGACTTCATTTATTTGGGCTCCAAGATCACCGCAGACGGAGACTGCAGCCATGAAATTAAAAGACGCTTGCTCCTTGGGAGGAAAGCTATGGCAAGCCTAGATAGCATATTAAAAAGCAGAGACGTCACCTTGCCGACAAAGATCCGCATAGTCAAAGCTATGGTTTTTCCAGTAGTAATGTATGGCTGTGAGAGCTGGACCATAAAAAAGGCCGAGCGCCGAAGAATTGATGCCTTTGAACTGTGGTGCTGGAGAAGACTCTTGAGAGTCCCCTGGACTGCTAGGAGGTCAAACCAGTCAATCTTAAAGGAAATCAACCCTGAGTGCTCATTGGAAGGATCGATAATGAAGCTCAAGCTCAGATACTTTGGTCACCTAATGCGAAGAGAGATCTCTTTGGAAAAGACCCTGATGCTGGGAAAGATTGAAGGCAAAAGGAGAAGAGGACGGCAGAGGATGAGATGGTTAGATAGCATCACTGAAGCAATGAGCATGAAACTGAGCAAACGCAGGGAGGCAGTGAAGGACAGGAAGGCCTGGCGCAATATGGTTCATGGGGTCACGAAGAGTTGGACACGACTTAACGACTAAACAACAACAACATAATACAAAGAAAATGAAAAAAATAATATAAGACAAACGTCTTGTGCACACTAGACGCAAGCCCACGGCACATCTATGTGCTGCGACACACTGGTTGAGGACCACCGATCTAGGCTATAGTAACAGGGTTTTAAAAGCGTTTCCCCTTCCCTCCTCCTTATACCAAAGAGAATCAAGGTGGGAAAATCTTGAGTTTCTTTCTCACCTTCTGCTTTCCTGGGCTTTGCTCATGTTTCATTCTGTTGCATCATCTGCAAAATGCACAGTTGATTGATTGATCAACCCAGTTAATGATACGTTGTGCATAGCGTAACCTGATTTACATTCCTGAGTTTTATTATGTACTGGTTTTTAACTCCTCCCCAGCACTGCAATACAGCACGACATTGCCATGTTGCTTTTGTCATCAGAGTTCCTGCGCAACAACACGGAAAAATCCGTATTGTTTTCTTGGCAACGTTATGAACATGACTTGCTGTGCCTTTTCCTGGGGTTTTTCTTCCCAACTTCCCCTTCTAGTCCACAGCAGAGCAATCTCCTGGTGGTCTCCCATCCAGCTGCTAACCGGATCCGACGCGGCTTAGTTTTTCAAGGGCAGCCCCCACCAGCCACGGGATGCCGTCTGCTGCGAACCCAAAGAGAGACCGCCTTTTGAAATATCTGCATCATGGAATGAGGACCCAGATAAGCCAGTTTTCCAAGATAAAAATCAGCTTTTTTGTCAGGCAAAAATAGGGAAAAAGAAAAATTGGATGCTTCCCGTTTTGCCCCCCTCTGGACAATGCAGTGAACGTTGTGTAAACTAGCGAATACATTGTGTAAATATTGTGGCAAAGAGTATTGTTGCCCACAAAACTCGGCTATGAAGAGCCACTGGAACTAGTCAGACAGTCATGACTATTAAAATCCCATCCTTTCCACCCTTTCACAGGGCTCGAGGAAAAAATGCTACTTTCCACCCCATTTTCACTCCGAACCTGCTTTGAAGCCCGGAGCTAGAAAAACATCTCTGCTAAATCTTTTTCTGAAATGAAAAATAAAAGACGTTAGAGATTTGGTTTTCAGCCAGCTTGTTGACAGAGATCTGACACGCTTTTAATTATTCTGAATTGTGTTGTGTTGCCAAACATTCCTGAGATTGTTTTATTTAATCACCAATCCCCCCTCTAAATTATTTTCTTAGCCTAATGAATTTCCAGGTTCCTTCTGGGACGTCTGCAGGAGAAAATGTAATGTTGCCTTTTCAGTGCATGGGAAAACAAATAGATGCATTTCTTTTCCTGTTAGGATTGCGTGGAATATTGTAACAGTTTATATATATACGTATGTACGTATCTATGTATGTATATGTATATATTGTAACCGTTAAATATATATATATATATATATATATATATATATATATATATATATTTTAACATCTCCAGGTCAGTTCTGATAATATTAGAAATCGGGAGAAGAAGAAAATATAGGTGTGCGTAACACCCAACCTTCTGCACCATAAATTGTCCGTTGCAAACATTCTCACAACCCTTCTCCAAGAGAGGAAGAAAACCTCTGCTTTAGGAAGAGCAAAAAAATAGTGAAATCGTGGCTACGTGAGCCTCGGGGAGCAAAGATTTCAGCCCGATCTGCAGGGCTGAGAAACGGAGAAAAGCAGCACAAACGGGGAGCCCTCTCTAGAAGCCCCGAGACGCGACTCCTTGGTCTGCCGTCTTCCATCCATGGGGCTCGACCGAGTTTTGAACGTGAATCCTGTCCATTTTGTCTCCCGGGGGAATCAGAAGCACTGCCCCGTTGGCGTTTGCAGATTTGGGTGTGTGGCACAATTAAGAACTGATCTGCTTTGCAGGAAGGGAAGAATTCCTAAATGGACTCCCTGGAGGCGCCAACTCCCTGAACCTTGTTTAAAAAAATATATAAATTAATTAAATTAAAACCTCTTTCCCTTCCAGCGCCCAGCCTGGGAGGGAAAGCTGCGTACAGTATCAACCGAGGTCCATAATGGTGTAATTTAGTAGTAAGTCTGGACTCTGGTGGGGACATTGTACCCGCATGAATGAAGCTGGCCACGCCGGGCTACGATGCGCTGCTAGGATCCGCCTGGGTCTATTCAAACGTGGTCTAATCTGTTTCATTGCTTCTCTGCCCTAAAATTCCCTTCACAGTAGTGGATTTTTCTCTGGGTTTTGTTACTGTTTCTTAAAGGCCTCGGCTGGCTGCTGAGCCTGAAAGGAATCAAATTATTAAAGATTTTGTGGAAAATCCAAGGAGAAGGGGCCCATTCTAAGAATGATCACATTGTGCTTCGGGGGGATGTTCTCAGCTCCTCTTGGAGAGAAATGGCGGCGTCTGCTTTTGTTTTCTTAACCCTTTCAATAGAAACAAAATAATATTTAGCTGAGCCCAAAATGCACTCTTCCCCCCTCCTGTTTTTTTGCTTTTGGGATTTCTAATCCTTTAAGGGTTTTTTATCGCTCCGTACCCCCCTCCAACTCGCTCTCACCTTTTTTTTTGCAGCGACCAACACGGATTTGTGTCTTAGGGACGGTTTTCTTTGGAAGATGGCCCGAAGGGCATTGGTTAATTAGGACGTAAAATGAATAATTGAACCAGCAACCAGGGAGGACAAAGGACGGGTGGGTGGGTCGGAAGGAAGGAAGGAAGAGGGGTCAAGCAAAAACCAAGAGAAAGGAATCGTTCACGTCGGGATATTTGTTTCTTCCAGCCCCCTTGATGCACTGTGTAATCGAATCACCCATGGCAAAATTCCCCAGGCCCGTCCCCCTGGCATTGATGTCAATTTGTACATTTTTGGAGATGGTTTACCACTGGGGAGCTCCTCAACAAAATCCGTCTTTCCTGCAACGTGGGTACCCTTCGTGGGCTCAAGAGAAGGTGTGCTAATCAGCCTTCCGCCTTGCACCCCTGTTCTTACGGCTAAGAGGACTTTCACATTTCCGCGGCGCCCGTGGAGGAATGGAAAACCATCCTGTAAAATAAGAAACTCAGTTGCACGCCAAGGGTGGGGAGCAGGTGGGCCTTCGTGGGACCAGCAGGACGGAAGCCACCTTGCACGATGGATACGTCCACCATCTAGGTTCTCGTCTGGTCTCACGCTCAGGGAAGCCACGGGAAGACATCCAACAAGCTGAGATTGGAAAGTTTGTTCAACACGGCCACCCTCTTTTCTTCAAGATGCCCCCGTTGACTCGGTTGAATGAGTTGAGCTTGGCTTGGCCTGGCTTTCTTCTTTTCTTTTCTTCCCTTTCTTCCGCCTAGCGACTGAGGGCTCACCAGCCATCCCAGATGCCAGAGTCGGCGCCGTTGGCCTGTTCTCTCTTTCAGATCCTGCTGTCTGCAAGAACAATGTCAAGCTTTCCCCCATGGGGAGCAGATAACAACATGTTAACATCAGTTAATAAGCTGGGCTGGGCGGTGGAGGGAATGCTGTAGGTTTCGATGGGAATTCTGGGGACTAGGGGCCACGTCGATGTTCTTTATGCGACGGGCAACACAATTTCATGGCCCACGATTGTCGGAGGGGGGACAAAAAGGGGACAGATGTGCCTACAGAAAGCACAGGTTGATTTGCATGAAGGGTGATTTTCTCATCAGCTCTTCCAAACCACGCTTGGTGGGTTTGTGCAAGGCGTTGCCCCCTTTCCAATGAATAAATCAATGAGGCAAACTCAAACTTCCAGAAAGGAATGTTTATTGCAGAAGAAACGGAACGGGACATCCACCCCTCATTTTTTCACATCCTTCGCTCCCTGCAAGCGTAAGGAATTGGGTCTTCCTTTCCACTCCGGGCATGGCGAGCTATGCTGGAATTAAACGTCCGTGGCTCCTTTTCACGTTGTAGCTTTGCTGAGAAGAAAAGCAGGAGCGATCGGTCCCCTTGCACCGTAGAAGCAAATATACGTGCTTCTCTTCTGGAAAAGGAGATGCTACTCATACAGCTATCGAAAACCAGTGTTCCACACCCCAACCACTTTGCACTGTTCGTTTGAGCTTTCCAGCATCTATTTATTTATTTATTTATTTATTTATACATCACATTTATACAGCCAATCTATGATGTTCAAGCGCCAAGGAAGAGGTCTGCTCTTTGCAGGCCACAGAAATCATGCCACAGAAATGCAGTTTGCAAACGGATTTGCTGAATGGAGCAACGAAGCAATTCAGTTGCCCAATGAAAAATCCAGTTTCAGACATCAAGTCACTTCGCAACTGCACCACAGCAAAACGGTTGTCTGTGTTACGCTCTCCGAGCCAAGACTTGGCTGTAAATCACTGCCCCCCAGCTTCAGATGCTCTCACTTGGCTGCTGGCTTAAACTCAGCTGAAGTTTCTCCAATCCCCAATGGATGCAACTCAACTAGACCGAAGCCATGTTGAACAGCTGATTGTACTCTATGAATGGTGGGGGGGAGGTCCCCTCTTATACCCACAGCCCTTTAAACCTGTTGCATCTTCCTCTAGCCTCTCCTACATTTCAACAGAGTTTGGGCTTCTGGCCAAAAGTGGTTGTCAAGTGGCTGTCCGCTGTTGACATGACTGACATCTCTGTCCTGAAAACTGCTGGCTTGTCCTTTCTGTCCATGCCCTGGGAATGGCACCAGAGACTCTCACGACAATTTCTTTCTCTCATCGTGAACCCTCCATTTCCCCGTCTGATCCCAGCTTCCATACTTCATTCTTTCATTGTGTGCCTCAGTTTCCCAGAGCTCCAGTCCATTTCCTGTTCGGTCTCTAAGACTGCGGCTACAGCACCACGTGTATTGGATTCATCCAAGAGGTGGACAACCCTGAACGTGAAAAGACTCCACCCGGAAAGGAAGATTAAATAGATAAAATTCGCCTTTGACCTTATCCTTGGTGAATCTCAGATTATCTTCTCACCTTCCCAATGAATTGTTTGCTGGGAAAAACCTAGCCTTTCTTGCAGGTAAATACAACACATTGGTTCATCCTGTGCTCTGGAACTGTGTTTGCTTGGTTTAAAACATGATGGCAGGAGACAAGCAAACAGGAAGGTGGTTGTTAACGTTCCCAAATCCTTTCTTCTCCTAACCCTACCACCTTTCCTAGGCCTTCCTATTGCATTCTAGATTTCTAACTGCGAGGACAATTTTTCCAACCATTTAGTTCTATTCCTGGTAGGCAACCATCACTCTGGGCTGGCCAGCAATATTATTGTGCCCCTAGAAGGAAATCCAAATGTTAGACTTCTGAGTTTTTTGTTTTTCGTTTTTTAAACCAGTTTTGGAGCTGCCTCATTCCAGCCCATAATAATGCCAGTCCTGAATCTATTGGGGGATCCAAACATTACCCAATTGTGAGTGCCAATCTTGTGGGAGAGATGAATAATGCAACCACTTAGAAATTGGCTTCGTTTTTCTTTAGTTCATTTTCTGCCCGGGGGGAAAGGGATATTCCAACCCACAGCTCTTGTTCCTGTGTGCCCCAGACTGAAAGTGACACGGCGCTTAACTAGAAAAGCCAGGACAGTTCTTGCATACAACTTCTTGTCTTTGCCGGGTGGCTTCCAGACAAACAAAGCCTACTCATGTTTCCGAGTTGCAGCCAAATTTCACTATGAAACCTGGAACGGTTTGTATTAGGAGAGCAACAGAGATGCAGAAAACAGACGGCCTCTTTCGGCAAATGCACCAGGAAGAGAAAGAGCGATAATGCGGGTTCTTTCGTTCAGAAGCAGGAGGAAACGAATTTCTGGCTTAGAGCAGGGTTTCTCAACCTTGGCAGCTTTAAGATGCATGGACTTCAACTCCCAGAATTCCCCAGCCAGCATGCTGGAATTCTGGGAGTTGAAGTCCACCCATCTTAAAGCGTGCTGGCTGGGGAATTCTGGGAGTTGAAGTCCACCCATCTTAAAGTTGCCAAGGTTGGGGAACCCTGCGCTAGCTACCCCTTGGGGGCATTTTTCATAAAACATGGACTTTGATACGTTTCTCCTTCTCTCCAGGCAGATTTATTTTATTTATTACTGTTATTAATCAAATGTCTATGTGCTGCCCATTTCACTGGATAAGCAACTCTAAGTGGCATTTCCAGTAAACAGCAGTAAAATCTTAGGGAAAAAAGAATACACAACTTAAAAAGTACAGAAAGTTAAAATTAGGTGTCGATGTGGAAGAACTTATTTATATAAATATGTGAATGTATTTATTTTGTAGGTGAATTTATGTATACAAATTCATTGATATAAAGATGTCGGTGAATGTATTTATATAAGTCTGTGGATTTATTTATATAGGTGAATTTATTTTATAGGTGAATTTATTTATATGAATTGATATAAAGATGTAGATGAATCTGTTTATATAAATACGTGTGTAAATATACATACACACTTTTTTTTTCTTTTGGAGGTACATCAAAATCACCACGTTTGGAGAACTGTCGCATTGTCTTGAAGTTCAGCTGGCTTCCCTTCGCATGGCAAAAGCAGATCAGATGAAATTCTCAGACATCCCCACAGCTGAAGATGGATTCCCAGGGCTAAGAGGCAGGAGCATCGATGGGAGGGTCAAAACAGTCAAGATGGCCGCTGGGATTGCACCATCCAAGCCTCTGCCCCCTTTCCATGTCCCTGTGCCTCGTAGAAAGGGGTGGGGCTTCAATGGTGCGGCCGCAGCTGCCATCTTGACTTTTTTGACACACCCACACCCACCCTGCAGACCCCCTGCTTCTGGGCACCTTCCCCGAGGCGTTTTCAGAGCAGAAAACGGGGTGAAAAATCCCTGCCTTGTCCTGAGATGAATAACCCTTAGAAAGGTTTGTCGGCAGGGAACTGGAACGCAACCCCAAAGCGCC
This sequence comes from Python bivittatus, assembly GCF_059951505.1. NCBI lineage: Eukaryota > Metazoa > Chordata > Lepidosauria > Squamata > Pythonidae > Python > Python bivittatus. The sequence goes on from NW_028277088.1 coordinate 2,689,414, forward strand.
AGACGGCTCATCCATTTCAAGTCTGTGAGGATTAAAAAGGAAAAAAGTGCAACGAAGGTGCTTTGCATTAACCACAGGCAATCTCTCCAACGACAACAAAGAGCAGAGGAAGGGAAAGAAAGAAAGAACTCCTTACATTCGGTGCCATAATCATAAAGTGTGGGATTAGGAAGATATTTTGAACATCGCGTCTGTCATGTGGATGGCAAACGGCACGTTTAATTGCTGTAATCTTCCTGTTCTGTTTTGATTGCTGGAAAGGAGCGCAGCCCTTCCACCTCGAAGCCACGTCTCTTTTGACGCTTGGAGTGTGCCCGTTCCACAGTGCAAAACAGCGCTTTTGGATGTGCAGAAGTCAGCTAAAGCAAATCTTTCTGGGGGGCTGGGGTGCCCTCAGCTGCACAGGCACGGATGAAGCCTCCCATGGTAGAGGTGTCTACAAGTAGGGTCAAAAAAGTCACGGTGGGCGGCCAGGAATCTCCTGATGCCCCGATCCTTGGGTGCTGATCTTGATCGGCAGAGTTTTCCACCGTCCACTCCGTGCTCGTATTGCTCAGCAACCCCTCTGCACAACTCCATCAAACTTTCCAAAGATGTAAAGATTTGTTTGCGGGGTCACCCAGTGGAAGTCCTCTCCAGACTTAAGAGGGAGATCTTAGGCGGCTTGAGGAACCTCAAGGTTCACTGCTCTAGGAAATCCATCTGGGATAAAACCCTTAAAATGTGAAGGATCTTAAAGCAACTCATGAAGAACTGGGCATGGAATGCCAACCTCCTGGAAGAGAGAGGAACGTTGAAGGAGACAAGGGATTTGGATGAAAGACCTGGTTGAAATCCCTGAGTAGAGGAATTCTGGCTGGGGAATTCTGGGAGTTGAAGTCCACGCGTCTTAAAGTTGCCGAGGTTGAGACACACTGGAATAGACACTCCAAAGGGCCTTTGCTAATTTGGATCAGCCTCCAGAATGGGCCTACCTGAGGGCTACTGAATGCAACCAAGACTGTTTTTGGATCCCAGGGGGTTTGGTCTACCGGAAGAATGCCGTTCTGCTTCATCCAAAGGTATCTACAGGGTTTGGTCAAAAAAGTCAAGATGGGAGCCACAACGGTGAGGTGGAAGTTGCCGGTTTCAGCTCCGTTGCGGTTGCCATCTTGACTTATTTGACCAAGGAATACACCTGGGTCCATTTCAATGGTACCCTCAATTGCCATCTATTTGCTTTCTGATACAGAACTGAAGGGGAGGAATTGGAAATTGAATTTTCATTTTCTCTTAGGGTTTGGCTCTGGGTTACCCAAGGGGAAAAAAAAAAAGGGAAATATTTTACAAAGGCATTCCACTTGAGCTAAGGTTTTCCCGGGAGCTTTTGTTCTCTTAAATATGTTTTATTATTTTGCCCATTTTATGTTGGCCCCCAGAGTCGATAACTCCACATTTAAGCCTATCTCCAGATCACCCTGATCAATTTTACTTACCCTTTTCACTTTCAGACATTCAGGGCTCCGTTATGCTAAATGTCGCTAAATTCTGTGTCATCATAAGCAAAATGTGCAGCCAATGGACATGCCCAGTTAATTTCACCATTTCTTCTTTTTTTTAATATAGGTAACCTGTTTTATACCACTGAGTTTTATTACCTACTGATCTTGGACTGCAGATTTTTTTCATTCTTCCACTGGCCTGTTTTAATATGCATATCTGCAGTTCAAGGAAAGGTGACCACAGGGTGAGCCAGAGAAGAGTGGGGTCCAATGTGCCGTTTCTTAGGGGGCCAGCCCTCTCCCCTGCTCCGGAGGAGGCCCCTAGCCTGCAAATTAGCTCTCCGGCTGCACAAATAGCCGTGGATGACTTGGAGAAAGGTCCTGTCCTTCCCGAGGATGCACCGATAGAAAAAGAGCATTTGTAAATCGAATGAACAGAGCTGGGACCTGGCGTGGCTGGAAGGCAGGTTGGAAAAGTATCTCCCTGCGTTTTCTTTTGGCTGGGAGACTTAATCTTCTCAAAGCACAAGACGGGAGCTCGGTGGACAGCCAGATTCCCACCCTTTGGAGGATCCTCTGAACCTCTTTGTGGCTTCCTTTCGCAGACATGCCCCGTGCCCCGTCCTCACCGGGTCCCGCAGGAATATTGGCCCTCCTGCGGACAACCTCCCTGGCTGGGGGCGATGGGGGTTGTAGCCCAACCCTTCCAGAAGGTGCTGCCGCAGCAAGGAAATTCCAGCTGGGCAGAGCAAGCAGCCGCGTGAAAGACTTTGATCTCAGGGCTAGCTCTGGCTGGACCGTCCTGCTTGGAAGCCATGGACACCTGAAGTCGGCCAATTCCACCGGTTAACTCTGCCTTGCGTGATGCTCTTTCCTTTTCTCAGTCCTGGATTCGCTTTCCGTGGCTGAACAAGAGGAGACAAAGAGAAACACTCCTCTGCAGAATTTGTCTCTTATGCGTGATTCTGGGAAAACAATGCAAAGATTTTGCAGGGCATTTTTGCATTGTTTCCCCAGAATTCTGGGAATTCTGGGAAGTTCTGGAGGGCCAGAAATGAAGTGCTGATGTCACCAGAAAGGCATGCCTGATGATAGACAGACAGACACAAAGTTATGTATTTCCATTTTTATATCCAACGTCTACTCAATTTTAACCCCCTTGCCTGTTTCTACAGTGGAGAATGGGAATTGTAGACTATCAGGAGTCAAACTGCTCATATTTCTGCCCTTTAAAGCCTCCCCACTCCCCTTAAATCACCTGAAATCATGTTGTTTAAATCTGCAGGGAAAGTCATCTGAACCTGATCAGTGGGATTCCAAGCCATTTAGAAGGAAGTCGATTTTAAGGGGAAAGTGCAAGGAATTGGGGAGAAGAAGAAAAATGCATGGCTGAAGAAGGATCTTTTTGCTGCTGAATTTTGGCAGGACAAAGTTGAAGAGCTGGAAGGATGCAAATCATAAAAATGGTCAAGTTCCGGAGGGGGGGGCATTAAGGCCACCTAGTCCAACCCTCTGCTCAGGACATGCTGGCTGGGGAATTCTGGGAGTTGAAGTCCACACAGCTTCAGATTGCCAAGTTTGAAAAACGCTGCTCTAAAGCCTTCTGAGGCAGGTTGCTCAGAACAGTGTGTTCAATACAGAAGAAAAGTGGACCCATTCATTTCTCCAATTTGAAAACAATTTTAGGTGCAGCCTAAAATTGGCCTTTTCTGAAGCTGTCAGCCCCACGAGGCCCATAACTAAGGGTTTTATCTTTGAAGCCATTCAGCAGATCAAAATGATGCAAAGGAGCAGAAAGGATGAACAATCATTTGCCGGTGGTGTGGTATTCCTTTATTTGCAGTAAGAGGCATTTTTCAAAAATAAATGCTTGCCAAAGAGGGAGTTGAGGCTGTTTGCTCTCTCATTTATTCAACCTCTAGGATGAATTATGTATTGAGAGAGACTGGATTGGAAGAAGACGGGTGTGGTGTTACAATTGGAGGGAGAAACATCAATAACCTGTGCGATGCTGATGACACTACTCTGTTAGCCAAAAATGCGATGGATTTGCAAGCCCTAGTTAAGAAAAATCAAGGAGTACGCTGAAAAAAAGGGACTAAAATTAAACATTAAAATGACCAAATTAATGACAACAGGTACGGAAACCAGCCTCAGAACTGACAATGAAGGTATCAAAGTGGTGGAGAGCTTCTGCCTTTTAGGACTAACCATCAACAGTAAAGGAACCAGCAGTCAAAAAATATGCACCAGACCAGCACTCAGCAGAGCAGCTATGAAGGTCTTGGAAAAAATATTAAACACTGTGATGTGTCTATACCTAGAAAGATCAGAATCAGGCAAGCGATGGTCTTCCCTGTGACCCTCCATGGAAGGGAAAGTTGGACTTTGAAGAAGCAGGAGAGGAAGAGTATTGACGCTTTTGAACTCGGGTGTTGGACAAGACTCCTGAGAATACCGTGGACTGCCAAGAAAACAAACCGATGGATCATCGAACAAATCAACTGTCAGCCTTCCCAGGTAGACCAGACAGGAAACACAACCAGATGAGCTAATTCTACTTTATTGTAAGGCTACATTAACAGAAACGTGCAAGTCTGAAAGTACAAATCTCCCGCCGTCCCTTTTACAGCCTGAGAAGTTAGGGAGGGTCCTTTCTGAGTTTCTTTCCCTACCCATTATGCAGCTGCAGGCTTCTCCCCCTCTTATCTGATCATTCCCTAGACAGTATCTTTTCCCCCCATCTCCCAAGGTCTTTCCCACATATCATTACATCAACCCAGAGCTCTCACTCGAGGTACAAATGCCCAGACTCAGATGACCCTACTTCAGACACATTATGTGAAGACCCAGCTTTCCAGAGAAGGCTCTGATGCTGGGAAAGGTGGAAGGAAAGAGAAGAGGATGACCAGCAGCAAGGACGAGGGACTCAATGGGGATACTACTGGAAGAACTAAAGGAACAGGTTGGGGGCAGATTCTCCTGGAGAAGGTCTATCTATCTATATCATCACTAAGAGTTGACACTGATTCAGTGGCACATAATCAACTAATCCATCAAAGTTTCTGGAAACCAACTCTGTGCATGTTCCAGTGCTTACCTGCTCTGTGATCCCCATCCCAAAAGGTTGTTGGCATTTTTTTTTTAAACAAAAAGACAGTTTGTCCTGGATAGAGACATGGTCTTGAAACACCAGAAGTTTTTAATACAAATCTTGGCTACTCCATCATGCGCACTATTCAGAACGCTGACAGAATTTGTAGAAAAAGCAGATTCACACATACATTTGGAAGGTGGTACAGTCCTTGTGGAGTGACCATACCCCTGCAGTTTGAAGTGAGAAAATGCTCTCTTTCATATGGCAGATTGGCATACCATTTCACATAAAACCACATTTCTGACCCATAAACGCCTGACGGTCCCCCTGGCGGATGGGAAAACAGAACAATTGAGTTGCGTTGGAAAGACTGACCCATATCAGAAACTTATGGATGGGTCCAGCATTAACAACCACACAACAGCTGTCCCAACTCTTCCTGGACCGTGCCATTTCAGGTTTCTGTAAATGAATCCCCCCCAACTCCACCGTGCAGTCCCGCACCCCATTATCTTCAGCTGCACCTTGTCTGCAATGTCAGTCTCCCAGGGTGGAGCCCTCGTTGCTGTAGCCCGGCCATTATCTCATTATCTGAGCGTGGCTCCTGTCTTGTTCAATTTTGGATGCGAAAGAAGCCATGCGGGTGAATCGCAACCCTTGTCAATTAGAAAAAGAGAGAGCAGAGAGGCACAAGAGACCGTTGTTGGCTCACGCAGGCATTGGAAAGGTCATCTCAGGGGTCTGCAATGAATCCCACCATCCCCACCTGAACCTATTATAGAGGAATTCCACCCTGGGGTTCTGCTAATTTCGGGTCCCGTTGGCACTTGGGGAAGCCCAGGGGGGGGTGGGGGGCACCTCCGAGGCTCTTGGTCGGGAGACCCTTTCTGGGAACTTCAAGTGCGTTGGGGGGGAGGAAGAAATGAAAGAAGAAAAGTTATTGAAAAGACTTCAAAGCGAAGATGACGCTCCGCCAGATGTGAGTAATTGCAGGGTCAGCGTGTTAATCACAGGTAAGCCCAGCCGTATGGGAAAAATAGACCTGTTCACTTTGAGACAGCGATGGGGGGTGGGGGGAGAAAAGGGAAGGGATGAAAAAAATTCAGCGAGGGGGAGAGGAACAACAGAGCCCAAAACAAGGCTTTAATACAGTACGGAGATGTCTGCAGGCCCAAGAGATGTATTTTCTGGAGTATGATGGAACCAATGACTCAGCCTCTATTTTTTCTTATTAAGGTTGCCGTGACCCCTATAATTGAAAAGGGCATTTTAATCTGAGAGGGCAGCAGGGGATGAAGAGAAGACATTTAGAAGTGGGTTGTTCTTTGATTTCATGATAACCTGGCGGTCCTCCTACCCCAGTCCCTGACCTGAAACATCTCATCCTGAGATGGTCGGGCGTTTGCTTTGGTGACTGAATAGACAATCCATGTTTGGAAGCAGTATTCCATTAAACATGTATTTCTCCATTGGATAATGTAACTGTCCATGTCTGGACAGTTCCTTCTTGGCCCAGGTTGTCCTTCTTCAGGACAAAATGTCCAAAGATGGACTTAGTCTCAGGGCATCCTTTCCTTAACGCCTCCCCCCCAATCCAGCTGTACTTGACAAATATCTCCCAGTCTCCACCACCACCCTTGGATGGTGTCTCCACAGTTGTGGGAGGTCAGCTGCAGAGAGGCCTAGAAGATATGGTTTATCTGGACCCTTTCAGTCAGGATTCAGACCTGAATCAGCATTGATTGCTTTGACAGATCCCTTTTGTTGGGACCTGGATGATGGTAGGGTGTCTCTCTTGGTCTACTCATCAACCTTTGATTCCACACAGCATGACCTGGCTACCAGCGTTGAGAATTGGAGGCTCTGTTTTCCAGTGGTTCCACTCCTTCTGTAGTAGACAGCTCCAGTCAACGTGGGGACAGGAGAGGTTGGCCTGGTGGCCATTCCTTTGAGGACTACCCTGGGGTTTGATCTTCTCCCACCACTGGTTAACATCTACTTGGAGCCACAGGGGGAGGTCATCCCTCAGTTCAACATGTGGTGGCATCTGATGATGTTAGAATACTGATGATCCCCAACTGTACATAGCTCTGCTGGAGATGCTACTGAGGTCTTCTTCTGGTGACTGGAACCTGCTTGTGCCTGGAAGGGACAAAGCAGTCTGAAGTTGAACCAAGCAAGACCCAGTTGCTGTTTGTTCACTGTGGTTCTGTTAGCTCCAATGTTGTCTCCTGAGGGAAGATTTCAAGGTTCATATTTGGAGTCCTCCCACCCTCCCAGCTACTGCTGGGTGAGTACATGGGGGCTGTGTGGCCACCTACAATGGCTGCCCCACTTGTAGCCCTGCCTGAAGCAGGAAGATCTCACAAGAGAAACTCATGGCTTCATCACTACTCACCTGGACTACTGCAATGCACCCTTGGGGACCACAAAATGATGTTTTCCATGTGTTCTCTGGGCACTACACTGTGCCATGAGCTCTGCTTTGGCTCCTAACAGGGCTTCTGGAACAATGAAAAGGACTGGTTGTGACCTGCAGGACCATCTTCTCCAGCTGGAACTGATCCACCAGATTCACTCTTCCTAGGAAAAACTGCTCCTAGTTTCCCTATTCCTTGGGGGTGGGGGGCGGGCTGAATTTTTCCAGTAATCCTGCCTGTCTCATAGAACTGCCTCCCCTTCACACCTATATTAGCCCCCTCGTACATTGCCTTCCAGAAGCTATTGAAAACAGAGCCCTTCCAAAGACGATTTGAAAAGTAGGGTATTTATTGTTCCAAATGTTGTGGTTCCTCCGTTTTTAATTTTTATTTCACTTCATTTAATGCCTTTGTTTACTGTGGACTTTTAACTTCTTATGAAGTTTGCCGTTTGATATTGTTAGGTTGTGAAAGTCCCTGGAGATTATGGCAGTCGACAAATTTAATCCGTAAATATAAAATTAAACACACACTTGACCCTGGTTACTGGATTAACAGATATTACGGGATTTGCACAGTAGCCTGAACGATAAACAAACTGAATGGCCTGGATTCGTGCAACAATGAATGCTAACCCACCTTAGCATCTTGAGTTAAGCCCGAACAAACCAAAATTAAAGTTAACCAGCTGAGTGTGTACAGCAACTGTCCCTACTAAGCTTTTAACTGACCTACTGAAGCATGTCGTGCAAACACAACCATAGAAAGTCATTTTATCAGGAGCCAAAAGTATCTGCCACGTTGAGGTTTCATTTCAGTTTCTGACAGCTAACATGCAGTGGAATTTTACTTTTGACATGACTGGAGCATCGACATGCAGCGGCATGCAGTAAAAGGCTCTGGAGCACAGATGATGATATCTGCTAGTAGGGAAGCTAGTGAACCCATCGCTCATTTTAAATAGTCACAGCTTCCAGGAGGCTGAAATCCATGGCCTCCACAGCACAAACCCAGGGAAAATTCGGAATCAAATTCAGAAGGGAACGTTTAGCAACTTTCAGACCGTTGTAAAGATTCGTGTTCAGCGGGAAAGGGGGTGAGATGGCTAGATATACCCCAAGTTTCAAAGCGTTAGGACCTCATCGGAGAATACGTGCAGATACAAACACGTACACAGAGATGGATCAACAAGAGACTCAGTTACTTCTGGCCTCTGCTTTCAGGGCTCAGTATCAGCTGTGTGGGTAAGATTACCTTTTATTTTATTTTTCTTTTGTTTTCCATAAACATGACTGTGTTGTTTTTATAGTATATGGGTAAAGGACTCCCATTAAGGAGTCCATTAACTCTCTAGGGCAGTCTTTCAATTCCCTGCCATCATCTCCTTCCCTTCCCTTCCCTTCCCTTCCCTTCCCTTCCCTTCCCTTCCATTCCCCTTCCCTTCCCTTCCCTTCCCTTCCATTCCCCTTCCTTCCTTCCTTCCTTCCTTCCTTCCTTCCTTCCTTCCTTCCTTCCTTCCTTCCCTTCCCTTCCTTCCTTCCTTCCTTCCCTTCCTTCCCTTCCTTCCCTTCCTTCCTTCCTTCCTTCCCTTCCCTTCCTTCCTTCCCTTCCCTTCCTTCCATTCCTTCCTCCCTTCCATTCCTTCCTTCCATTCCATTCCATTCCTTCCATTCCATTCCATTCCATTCCATTCCATTCCATTCCATTCCATTCCATTCCATTCCATTCCATTCCATTCCATTCCATTCCATTCCATTCCATTCCATTCCATTCCATTCCATTCCATTCCATTCCATTCCATTCCATTCCATTCCATTCCATTCCATTCCATTCCATTCCATTCCATTCCATTCCATTCCATTCCATTCCATTCCATTCCATTCCATTCCATTCCATTCCATTCTTCACATTCCATTCCATTCCATTCCATTCCATTCCATTCCATTCCATTCCATTCCATTCCATTCCATTCCATTCCATTCCATTCCATTCCAGTCCATTCTATGCTATTCCATTCCAGTTGATTCCATTGGATTCCATTCCGTTCCATTCCATTCCGTTCCATTCCATTCCATTCCATTCCATTCCATTCCATTGCATTCCATTCCATTCCATTCCCTTCCATTCCATTCCATTCCATTCCATTCCATTCCTTCCATTCCTTCCTTCCTTCCTTCCCTTCCCTTCCTTCCTTCCTTCCATTCCCTTCCTTCCATTCCATTCCATTCCATTCCATTCCATTCCATTCCATTCCTTCCATTCCTTCCTTCCTTCCTTCATTCCTTCCTTCCTTCCTTCACTTCTTCCTTCCATCCTTCCCTTCCCTTCCATCCTTCCCTTCCTTCATCCTTCCTTCTTCCCTTCCTTCCCTTCCCTTCCCTCCCTTCCCTTCCCTTCCTTCCCTTCCCTTCCTTTCCTTTCCTTTCCTTTCCTTTCCTTTCCTTTCCTTTCCTTTCCTTTCCTTTCCTTTCCTTCCTTCCTTCCCTTCCTTCCCTTCCCTTCCCTTCCCTTCCCTTCCCTTCCCTTCCCTTCCTTCCATTCCTTTCCTTCCTTTCCTTTCCTTTCCTTTCCTTTCCTTTCCTTTCCTCTTTTTTTCTTTTTTTCTTTTTTTCTTTTTTTCTTTTCTTTTTTTGCTCTCAGAACCTCTTTATCTGTGTTTCTGAGAAGCAAACGTATGAGTCCAGCAGACAAACTCCCATTTGCAATGGCCATCATGCCTAGGAATGATGGGCACTGTAGTCCAAAGACATCCAGGGTAGACTAACTTGGGAAAGATTGGGTTACTATATTGTTTGCAGACTCCGACAGACAGATATGACTTCTTATTTTATTGTGGAAAATCGGTTACCCTTACTTTCTGCCCCCAAGAACAATTATATATTTTTCTTGATTTAACAAACAAAAAAAAAAGGTCTCCCATTTTGATTTTGGAAAAGAATTCCCCCAGTCAGCAAGTAACAAAACAAAACATTACAGGATTACAAAGGATCAGCCAAGACAGTAAAATGGGATTTAACCCTTTTGCCATCCCCAAACTTCTGGGATAAAACCTTGTTTTGAGCAGAAACCTGAAAATGAGTAGCCAGATTCAGCCTGCACTGAATCGTTCAGGAAGGAAGGAAGATCCCCAAAGTTTGGTTCCAGGGAAAATCTGGGGGTGAGCCAGTGATCCCAGATGCAAAATGATCTTGCACCAGATTGCAATGAGCACTGGCAGAGAGCTGGTGATCCAAGGTATATCAACAGGGATTTGGGACACCTGGTTTTATAAACAGGGCATCCTTTTTGCATTGAAGGTCTGGGGGCCCAGTGATCTGCTACCCTAGACCCACTTCTGTGCACTTGATTAATCAGGATCCCAGGACGGGGGGAGCCCGCTTTCCAGGTTGATGTCAGCCCTTCAAGGTAGGCCAGGTCAAGAAACAGGTATGGCTGGGATTCTAGGAATGTGACTTCACTGCTGGAGAGCAGAATTACTTGAAAGCCTGCTATTCTCTCTGCCCCATCTTCTGCTAAACAAAATCAAGACAGAGGTATTTGGAGTTTCTTTCTCACACGTCCCTCTTTCCCAGGACTCTGGAAAATTTCTTTTGCAAGTCCCCACTTAACAATTCTCTCCTTCCTTTCCCCCTCAAGACCTTTCACACCTTCCCCACCTCTAAATTCTTCATAGATTGGGATGAAAGCTCGTAAAACAATATATGGTCATCTGCTATAGGAAGGTTTCCTTCCTTCCTTCCTTCCTTCCTTCCTTCCTTCCTTCCTTCCTTCCTTCCTTCCTTCCTTCCTTCCTTCCTTCTTCATTCATTCATTCATTCATTCATTCATTCATTCATTCATTCATTCATTCATTCATTCTCTCCTTCTCCTTCCTCCAATGTTTTTGAGTCCAGCATGGTGTTTTTGGCCTCTGCAACCATCTTCTCACACTCCTTTCTTGCTCCTTCTCTTTCTCGCACACGCAGGGACTCACAAGTTTCAGATTCGGTTACTCCTCCTTAGTACCATACGCAGCATTCCTAGAATCCCTGCTGTGCCTGTTTCATGAAGGGCTGGCCTCAAGGTGGGGCAGAGAGAAACGGGATAGGCTGTCCAACCTTATGCTCAACAAAATCAAGGCAGGGCTACTTTGATTTTCTTCCTCACACTTCCCTCTTTCCCAGAGCTGTGTAAGCTTTTCTGGAAGTCCCCCCCTTAACAGCTGATTCGTATTTTCTCAACCCCCAAGCTCAGCTCTCAGCTGCTTTACAGATACCCCGCAGTGGATTTTTATTGATTATTGTTATTATTTATTAAATTTATATAGCCGCCCATCTCAGGTTGTGACTCCCCACACTCTCGCCCCTCCGCTTCCCATCAGAGCAGGCAGTGCCCGATCAACTGGACCGCTGAGCAGACGCCGCACTCAGCAGGGCAAGCCCTTTCATCTTTCCCACTTGCCAGCTGGCAAGAGTGTTTCTCCCCCTGGAATGCCAACGTGCACCGAAGCAGCCAAGGCAAGATGCAGTAATGATGCATTGGGACATTGGGCCCTTCGATAAACAGTGATTTGCCTCATGCCAGGTACTAAATTGTTGTTTATAACCAAAACAGAACGCAAGCTGGGGAAAATGGGAACTGCTGCCTAGGCAAGGTGCGTTGACACCCCCATGCCAGCCCCACCTTGGGGGGGATAAGTCACTCTTTGCAGTGAATTGCGCAATGCACAGGGGAAGAGATGCAGCAGCCAACCTGGAGGCAAGTCTTGACAGCGGTGGACTCCCCTCTTGCGTTCCCATGGCTGGGGGAAGGAAGAGCGGGGAGCAAAATGCTTGGAGCTGCAAAGAGTGACTGAAGAGCGAAGCCCCCAGCAGAGCACAATTGGTCGATTGGCAGCTTCGTCTCCCAAGCTCACTAGCAGAAGAAAGCCCCTGATTGAGTTTTGTTCTAATTAACAGGTCCATATCCTGAGAATCAAAGTTCTCCGGGTGGGTTCTAATCCGTGGAAATGGCATAAAACAGAAAACCAGCTTTTCTTGCCGGATGAGACTTGTCGGCGTGACCCAGCTGCTGCTGTTTCTTGTGACACCTGGTTCTCGCAGAAAATATTGGGGAGGGGGCACATAGATTTACAAGACACCTTCGCTCTCAGATACATCCACCATCCTGAATTGCTAGGCTTCAGAGGGAACCTCCCCCAGGGCTAAAAGGACTGCAAAAATCCTTCACCAAGGGGGCTTCTCATGGGAAGACAACAAGGAGAGGCTCTTGGGGAATTTTAAGTCCTTCCCCAGACTACTCCTCCTCCAAAAAAGAAATCTTTGCAAAAATCTATTCTAGATCAGTATTTCTTAAGCTTGGCGACTTTAAGATGTGTGGACTTCAACTCCCAGAATTCCCCAGCCAGCAGGGGAATTCTGGGAATTGAAGTCCACACATCTTAAAGTTGCTAAGCTAGAGAAGCACTGTCCTAGATGCAGGAGTCTAGCAAAGAATTTCGGATTTGGAGCTGACTTTTCAGCTGGCCAGGAATGAACTGTATTGTAACCTGTAACCGGACGTTGAGGACTTTGAGGCAGGGTGAATTTTGGCCTGCTCCCCCAGCAGTCTCTGTGCTTTTCCCAAGACCCAGAGAAGAAACAAAGGGCCATTATAAATAAACTCCCCATGAGAAGCCTTAAACTGACTTTCAGAGCTCAGCCTAACATCTCCCTAACTACGACATGAACACGCTCCAGTAAACATGGTTATGTTTTACTTTGTATTTTATATCCCGTGTCCTTATGTTGTTACCTTCATCTCATCCACATCCCACGGGCGAAGCCGTCTAAAATAGACATGATCAAGGGCCCCATCAGTGACGTGGTTGATGATGCAGTCAAGAATTGGGATATGCCCAGCCACTGTTGGCCAGTTTAGGTCATGGGCATGGAGGAAGGAGGTGCCTGTGATGCCTCCACCACCCTAATTCAGGTCTAACACAGACATGGAGAAGAGGTCCACCCAGGATGCCTCCACCACCCTAATTCTGAAGACTTGCATTAGTCTTGTGTTCTGAAATAGCATGATGGACACATCACACCCTTCCTCCGTGCCTATAGACCGCTAGTTGGGCAGCTGGACTGGCACCTCAACCCCCCGTCCAAAGCACCGACCTACACTCTCCCAACCCCACCCACCCCACATTAAGAAGAGCGAGGAGTGGTCATTGGAAGGGAGAACCAAGCCGGGGAATCTCCTGTTGCCTTCCTTCTTTCCTTGTGCCGCATCCCAACTCACTGGCCTCCTCACCAAGAAGAGGGTTCTTTGGAGCAGCCAATTTTCAGCCCAATGTCCTTTCCTGCTCGTTGCAGGGCTGACGGACTCGACTCTGACGCAGCCGCCTGGCAGCGCCCCTAGCGAAGGCGACCGAGGGAGACGTCCCTTTGGGGTTCAGTTGAATGTTTCCTCCCCTGGGGATGCAGAGGTGTGAAGATCGTCAGCTTGCAAGCTGCGTGGGCAAACAGGGAAGTGTGAGAATTGCCAAATAAAACAGCAACTGTTGGGAAAAACTGCAGGGGGGGCAAACAGAGACCCCGGGGCTGGGGAGGAGGGAGACCAATACACTGAAGAGATCTTCTTTCCCAGGAAAAGTCCACTTCTGTGCAGAGATGGTCCCTCGAGGGCTGCATCTCTGTTCCTCCTGTGGTCCCTCCACCCTTTGAGGGACCCCTCTTAATCCTAAACCCAATGGCCAGGTCCACAAACTCAGGCCAGGCCCAAATCAAAAGGCCTGGCTTAAAATGAGGGTCAGGTTCACCCAAGAGGCAAATCTGAGGGCTGTTTTCTCACCCCGAGCAGAACCACGAACGAATCACCCTCACCCCTTTTTGCCAGACAAGCATGTGGTGCAAACTCTGCCTCTAAATTTGCTGAAGTTTTTTTTTTTTCCCAACAGTTCAACAACTTTGAGCTTTTTCAGATAAAACGTTCCTTGCAACAGGGAAGGCAAAGCCGTGCATGACCTAAGAGGCTAATTCTAGAGTTGGGAGACATCAAATCCCAAATTTTCAAAAGGTCTTTTTCAAATAAAACGTTCTTTGCATTTTTTTTTTATTTTGGCAAGCCCCCTTCTGAAGGAAAAAAACCCAAAACCACCCCAAAACAAACCCCTATTATTCAATACATTCGCTTTCATTTTTCATACTTGCATTTCCTGGCTACCCTGACAGACCCACAGAGACAGATGTTGGGTTTATTTATTGTACTGAGCTACGAAGTGGTGAATCTGATGCTGGCTTATTTGGAACCATGAAGCTAGCCACTGAGGTTACTGAGCAATGACTTATAAATCCCATCCGATTGTGGCTGATTGAAATGATCTCTGGGAAATCATGACTTAGCGTGATGCGGGAACCCAGAACCCCTTTTATTTTATTTTATTTTTTATAATTTTTTAGAATGGAATTAAAAATTACAGAATTTATACCCCGTCTTTCTGGAGGCAGCTTCCAACAATACAGGACTATAAGAAGATGATCCACTTTCTGGTGAAAGAAACTAATGCGAGAGAAAAGGAGGAGAAAAAAAAATCTCAGGGGCGCCCAAAATTAATTATCTTGAAAGCCGTGTCTTTAGGGGACCTTAAAATGCTTCTCTGATTTCCAGAGGCTCCATAACCAAATGAACGTTTTGAGCTCTAAGACGGCGAGCTTCTTTTGCTGTTTCTCGTAATGATAGAAAGACAAATGCCCACGTGGTCTTGTTGACAGAATTCAGAAGAGAAACATCTGATACCATCCTCTGTCTATTTTGGCCTTTTTATCCTGCCTTTTCCCTGGGAGCTTAGGGTCGGGTGCAAGGAATATCTTCTTGCCAGTCCACACAACAATAGGCTGAGAGAGGGTGACTGGTCCAAAGACCCCAAGGAGAACTTCTGTGGCTGAGTGGGGACCAGAACCTGGGCTTCCCCACTCCTGGTACAGCACCTTCCCTATTAAACCAACCTGCTTGCTGGGCTGAGGGTGGGAGGGACTAGCACAGGATCCCCCGGTGAGCTTATGTGGCTGGGTGAGGTGACTAGAATCTGGATCTCCCCACTCTTAGTTCGGCATCTTCATCAGAAGCCCATCCTGCCTCTTGGGTTGAGAGAGAAGGGTTGGTCTAAAGTCCCTCAGGGACCTTCTGTGGCTGAGGGGTGTCCTTGCACCTTTGCCACTGGACCACTCTGGTTTTGGAGCTGAGAGGTAAAGAATGGCCCAAAGTCCCACTTGTTCTTCTCTCTCCTACTACAATCCCTTCATCAAAGCACCAGAATTCTTTCAAATGGAAGCCTCTTTTGCATCTCCACTTTAGGTGTCTTCCCTTCCTCCTCCCCCTCCCCCTCCCCCTCCCCCTCCCCCTCCTCCTCCTCCTCCTCCTCCTCCTCCACCTCTTCTTCTTCTTCTTCTTCTTCTTCTTCTTCTTCTTCTCTTCTTCCTCCTCCTCCTCCTCCTCTTCCTTGTCTATCTTCTCCTTCTCCTTCTCCTCCCCCTTCTCCTTCATCTTTCCATCCTCCTTTAAACATGAAAAGATAGTTTTCGTTGGTAGCTCCTCATCTAGAAACACACAGAATGAATGGATGAATGCAAAAGTGGCCTTAGTTTTTGGGGTCCTGGGCTAAAGTGTCATTCAAGGCTACACAGAAGATTACAAATTATTAGCCATTTACCAGTTCTGATATATCTACTTTTATTCTAACATTTATAGTCATAAATTAGCCATAGCATAATCATAAAAATGCCATTCTCCCATATCATAAATGCAAGCAAAAACCAGAAAGTTACATTCTGTTCTTTGTCCTATATCTTCAGGAGGAAGACTTCATTCATACCTTCAAAGATCTTCATATCTCTGATCATTAGACTGTCCAATATGAGGGTGTAAAAATGAAACTCTTCATCCTCAGTTTTTCTTGGAAAGTGTTAGCATAAACTGTGCCCAATTTGGGACCGACTTCAAGTATGGGATCCTGGACAACTGCCAGCTCCTAAAGCCACCATGAATGGATGGATAGATGGCTAAATGAATTGCTTTTCCAAGTAGTAAATATTAGAAACTGAAAGGTATTTGATCAGCTGTTTGCATCTTCTACCTCTCTAGTTCTCCTGCCCAGGCAAGACCTCTCCTGGGCCTGATCTTGGAAAACCAAGTCAGTGGATGTCATTATCTCCTGTGGTTCTTTGATCATATGCTTCTTTTTGGCTCCGTCTGGATCCTCCTTTTATTATCAGGGAAGGCAAAGCCGTGCATGACCTAAGAGGCTAATTCTAGAGTTGGGAGACATCAAATGGACTCTCCTGTTCCATCTCTTCCCCCTCTCCCCTTAACCCAAAAGCTTTGGCAAATGTCCTCTTGTAAGCACCTCTGAAATTACCAGGTTCACAAGTTGACTCTTCTTGTGGAGAAACCTTCTCTTTGATCCCCGAGATCTGGCAGCCTGCCACTTACAGTAAGTGATTGATGGCAACCAGAGGGGTGTTAGATCCCCCGGTTCTCTTTTGAACTTGCATGTGCTGCTAAGCCAGGAAGATAATTAACCTTCATTAACCTTCGGCGTTGATGTGAGTCATGTTGAGGGAAAACGCCTTGGAAGGACGGGGGCAAGAAGGCAGAAGGTGAAACAGGAATCCGTGTTGCAGCTCTCCAACTTCAGCTTCAGTTGTGGAGTCATGTTATTATAACCACTTTGCAGAATTGTTGGGCCCAGCTGGTGGTCTGACACTGTGCTGAGTTGACGGTCTAATGTTCTGCCGAGTTGACGGTCTGAATGCCTGCAGGTTCAAAGCTCCCGGTAGACTGGCCAGGCATGAGGAGCAAGATGTGGTGCTCCTCTGGTTCAGGGTGGGCACAGAAGACTGTCCTTCTGAACTCACTCGCAGAAAATCATACCTGCAATTCATAGGCTTCACCCTGGTCCAACATGAGAGCAAGATTCAGAGCTTCTCTTGGGTCATATTTTGGATCACAAACTCAGTTCATCCTAGACCACAGCCAGCACTTCCAGGCCTCAGTGTGCAATAAATCTCTATGTTGAGATGCAAACAAGCTTCCACCCCCTCTTCGAGGTTGTGTGCCTACCCGAAGTTCACAATTCCTGACTGACACCTTGCTTGTGTCTTGGAACAGCCAGCTGTCATGCCAAGGACTGCAGATGTTAATGACATCTCCAGGATCCTGGGACAGAGCAGGATAGGAGTGAAGCTTATTACAGTGATTCTCTTAACAGCAAAAGCCACATACTTGGTATTTTAACTGAACAATAAAAAGAGAAGGGCTGCAGACCCTGAGCAGCTTATCTTCTAAGGGTGGGGCCTTTGTTTAGGGAGTACCATTGAAAACGTTGGACTCACCCTGCGGAGGAACATCACCAGCTGGATCAATACTTTCCATTCCAGGCATTGCGGGTCATCTGTTGAAATGCAATTCCGAGCATTGTTTAACTGGCTGGGGTCACACTTTGCCCTAAACCAGTGTTGTTTTAATAATGGTTTATGAGGTAACCACAGTTGGTTAAATTGGTAAGCGAACCACAAAACACAGTTTACAGTCGCTGGTTTCACAACATATGCTAAATCAAAACCCAAATGAGTTTATTGTGGGGTTGCGTATTGGAGAATTCACACACTGCTGAAATACAGATGGGAGGAGGAGGAGAAGGAGGAGGAGAAGGAGAAGATAGACATGAAGGAGAAGGAGAAGGAGAAGGAGGAGAAGGAGAGAAGGAGCAGATAGACATGAAGGAGAAGGAGGAGAAGGAGAAGGAGAGAAGGAGCAGACAGACATGGAGGAGAAGGAGGAGGAAGGAGGAGACGGAGAAAGAGAGAAGGAGCAGATAGACATGGAGGAGAAGGAGAAGGAGGAGAAGGAGGAGAAGGAGAGAAGGAGCAGATAGACATGGAGGAGAAGGAGAAGGAATAGAAGAAGAAGAAGGAGAAGGAGCAGATAGACATGAAGGAGAAGGAGGAGAAGGAGAAGGAGAGAAGGAGCAGACAGACATGGAGGAGGAGGAGGAGGAGGAGAAGGAGAAGGAGAGAAGGAGCAGACAGACATGGAGGAGAAGGAGAAGGACAGAAGGAGCAGATAGACATGGAGGAGAAGGAGAAGGAGAAGGACAGAAGGAGCAGATAGACATGGAGGAGAAGGAGAAAGAGGAGAAGGAGAAGGAGAGAAGGAGCAGACAGACATGGAGGAGAAGGAGAAGGACAGAAGGAGCAGATAGACATGGAGGAGAAGGAGAAGGAGAAGGAGAAGGACAGAAGGAGCAGATAGACATGGAGGAGAAGGAGAAGGAGAAGAAGGAGACAGACAAGGAGGAGGAGGAGGAGGAGGCATCGGCTCCCGCAAACAAGCCGTCCCGGGCTCGGAGAGGCTTCTAAGGATAGGAGACCCGTCCGCGCGGCTTCCCGTGTTTGCTCCGCGGCTCCCACCCAGAGCTCCGCTGCCCGCCCACCGGAGCGGCTGTCCTTTGGCACGTCCGCGAGGGCTCCTCCGCGCCCATAAACGCGGCCTCGCCCCGAGATAAAGGGCAGGCGACAAACGGAACCCCCGCCACCCGCCGAGCCCGGCCATTGACAGCCGGGTGCCGGAGGGGCGGCTCGGCGGCTGCCCAGACAGACGGCGGGGGAAGGCGGGGAGGACGGGGACTCCCGCGGCCGGGTGGGGGGGGGGGGGAGAACCAGGCCGGCGGGCCCCCTGGCCTGCTGGCGGGGGGGGGGGCTTGCGGGGGCCAATTTGACCTCTCCAAAGGAAAAGGAGGCGCGGGGGCTCCTCCCTGGCCGGAAAAGAGGACGGCGCGCTCTTAACGGTGGGAATTGTTAGGGAAGATCGACCGTCTGAAGAGGGACTTTCAAAATGTCATCCTTCCCACGTTCCTGCTACCTACAAGAGGCAGATATCCGAACGCCTGGAGACACTTTCAAGTTTCCAGAAGTATTTCCGCAAAAACAAAAAAGGAGGGAGGGAGGGAGGAGTAATGGAGTGGAGGGAAGAGAAGATAAGGGAAGGGAGGGAGGGAGGGAGGGAAGAGGGAGGGAGGAAGGAAGGAGAGAGAGAGAGAGAGAGAGAGGAAGGAAGGAAGGAAGGAAGGAAGGAAGGAAGGAAGGAAGGAAGGAAGGAAGGAAGGAAGGAAGATGCCCGAAGGGCTACCTCCAAAGAAGAGAATGGCCAACACTGAGGGGAGTCCTAAATGGAAATGGCTATGGGGTAGGGTCTTCTTTCAGAAAGCTCTTTCTCCCCTCCTGTATTGACGGAATCTCTGGCCAGGTGGGGAGAGCCTCTCCTGTCTCTCACTGCAACTCCAGCTGTACGCCCAGCACAGGGCTTCGGAGGAGAGAGGAGAGATATTCTGAGGATGGTGATTGGCCAGCCAGTAGCCAATGGCATGCATTTTCCACCTGCCTCATGAATGGATCCATGATCAATCAAAGCCGGTCTGGTCCCCCAAACCCACCTTCCTTCAAGTGAGGGGAGCCCAATGAAGTTTACGCACCGTGGCTCTTGGCTGGATTAATCAGGTGTTTCCAGAACTGTTAGTATCTACGTGGGGCTGCCAAAAAACCAAAAGGAGTCTTTTCAGCATCTTTTCTGACCAACTGTTTTTTATTCAAGGGCTCTTTACATAAGGCTGTTTACAGCACAGGGGTGAGATAATGCTAGTCTTGTGTAATTAAAAGGAAATATTGGGGCTTCCAGGCCATCCAGTGCCAGTATAGACCACACCTGGGGACTGGGCCAAGACCAACAGGCCCTGGGGACTTTTTTTAGCTAATACCACTGGGGTGAGATACATGGAGCTTCCTTTAAAATAGGGACAAGAGCGTTGCTGAAGACAGCCACTCCCCTCTGGCTCCCCTTTCCACATTCTTTACCGAGAGCCCCCAACTTCTCCTCCTTTCTTGGAGAGTCACCTGCAAAACAATCGCCTCCAAACTCCGAGGTGGAGGCTACCTCCAGGGCGAGACTGTGGGGCGAGGCCAAGAATTGCTCGAGGACGTCAGGGCTGAGAAAGCACAACAGCCAAAGAGCAGTTGCTTGTTGGGGGAAAATGATGACGCACGGCTCGCTCCAAAGAGTTTGCAATAAAAGTTTTAAAAGCCGCTAGGTAAAGCAATAACGTAATAACAATGGCCTCCGTTTAAAAAATTGCCTCCTGGTGGCTTCAGGCTAAAAAGGTTCCTCCACTGGAAAAGCTTTTACCTCTTCTAAAGGGGATCTTCAGCCCATCAACTCCCTGCAGCAAAAGCCTCTTTCTTTGGGTGTGTGTGAATTTGTAACACAGGCTAAAGCTGATGTTGGGTGTATTCCGGCCACATGTTACTGAAATTGACTTGCTTTATGGTTTGAACCATAAACCAACTATAGGGGTTGAGTTTGCCAAGCCACGGAAAAGCTAACTTGGTTTATTGAAAATTGCAAACCAATTTTCCCGTGCTTTGCCAATGTCTCTAACCTGGTTCAGCGTGTTCTGCAAAGCCACTCGCATCATGAAAAGAGACTTCAGAGCAACAGGGTTTAAGAGGCAGAAATCAGTTCCAGAAAACTTTATATATTTCCCCTAAACTCCAGTGCAATCGTATTCAGGCTGTCCCACCACTCTTACTGCCAGACCATTTTTAATCCATTTTTCCCCCATAGCTGGGCAGTGAAATGTGAATGACGCTCAGAGGCTTTGAATGGAATTTGCAAGACTCCCCCTTCCAAAATGGATGTGAGCAAGGCATCCCTAAGATTTGAGTGTGATTCTCAAGGGTCTGTCCTGCCCTTTGGGTGTCATTGTCACCCAGTGTTGAACAACTTCCAGAAGTCTTGATGAAAGATTCTGATTCTAGAAGAGCAGAACGGTACGGCCATCCTAGGTCAGTGAGGGCGAACCTTTTGGGCTCGGCAGGTCAAAAATCCAGAAAATGCCTAACTTGACTCTGCCCCCCCCCCACACACACACATACAACAAAGAGAAATCATTTTTTACGTATTCATTTATGTAAAAAAAATACAGTCCAATCACGTGTGGGGCTGTGTATGATATAAAGAAAGGTCAAATAATTACAGAAATGAAATACGAGTAAAACAAACTCAGTTTCTTCGGTAACTCAGACCGGGAGAACAGTGGTTGTCGGGGGTTGGTGAACACTGGCGTGTCACCCCAAACGCCGTGGCGTGTCACCTTCGACACGCGTGTCCTAGGTTCGCCATCACTGTCCTCAGTGCAAACCCTGACAGCATCAATCCAGCTGCTCTGATGTGGGGTCGTTGGCTGGTTTTTAAATCTCTCTCTCTCTCTCTGCCTTCTTTACAACCTGGGTTCCCTCTTTATTTTTATTTTTTTTAATAAAATAAATAAAAGCTCAGCTTAGATATTTTTTCCCCCCCTCTTCCCCTTCTCAGTCACACCTGAGTAGCTTGCAGGCAAGAGATTCCACTAGTTGCCATGTTCGTACGTTTCTCCGCTGGAAACGTCAGGCGCCTTGACGGATGGGCGGGAAGGGCCTCTTGACAGCCCGAGGCTGGACTACAACTCCCATCACTCTCAGCCAGCACTACGTGAGTAGGCCAGACCAGTGGGCTTTTCCCTCTTCCTCTTTTCCCAAGAACTAGTCTAACATTTTGAAGCCCAGTCTTAGCCCTGTACCAAGTTTACTCGCAGGAAAGAAACAGTCATTTTATCGGCACACTTTCCCTGGAGGGAAGATGATGGCCGAGTCTCGTGCAGAGAAGCCGCGGGGAGCCTCCTCTGAGGACAGGTAACCCTGCTCTCAGTCTTTTCTTTGCATCAGGGAATGATCAGATCATTGGAGAAAACCTCACGGAAGATAACGGCATTCACACGCACGCGCACGCACCATGCTCCCGTTCAGTTGAAGGGAAGAAGACGAAATGGGTGCAAGGAATCATGCAGAGAAGCCACGGTCAATTCCAATCAGGAAACAAAATTTTTCCCCAGCAAGCTGGCTGGGGAATTCTGGGAGTTGAAGTCCACCCATCTTAAAGTTGCTGAGCTGACTAGGGAATTCTGGGAGCTGAAGTCCACATATCTTAAAGCGAGGTGGCTGGAGAATTCTGGGAGTTGAAGTCCACCCATCTTAAAGTTGCTGAGCTGACTGGGGAATTCTGGGAGCTGAAGTCCACCCATCTTAAAGTTGCTGAGCTGGCTGGGGATTTCTGGGAGCTGAAGTCCACCCATCTTAAAGTTGCTGAGCTGACTAGGGAATTCTGGGAGCTGAGGTCCACCCATCTTAAAGTTGCTGAGCTGACTAGGGAATTCTGGGAGCTGAAGTCCACCCATCTTAAAGCATGCTGGCTGGGGAATTCTGGGAGCTGAAGTCCACCCATCTTAAAGCGGGCTTTCGCTTGCCTTTGAATTTTCACTGGAATTTTCATTGTGACAAACGTGACTCAGAGGTTGAGTTGCAGCTGCACATCTGGCCAGAAAAATCACTCCTCCTCCCGACAGCCATGAGCCATCCCAGATAACTGGGGGCCAAGAAGGCTCTTTCTTTCAGGGTCCCCCTGAACCGGTTCCCTTACAAACTGGCAGGATCGCAGGAGAGATCCTGTTTGTGGTCCCCCTTGCCCTCCCCCCCCAAATCATTGGTCCTCTCTCAGGCAATGCCGGTTGTCTCCTGGGGGAATTGCTGAGAATTACGAAAGCACCAGGCGAGCAATAAACTCTTCGGGTCCATCCCCGCCGCTAAGAGCGCGGGGCTTCCTGCTCGGCTCCTGTCCCCGTCGCGAAACCGAGGCACTGGGAGATTTTTAAATGAAATGTCAGTTCTGATTTGGCACGGAGACTCTGGCGTGGAAGGCGCTGGATCGAGCAGGGGGCTTCTGAGATGGTCCGGCTGTCACAGACTGTCTCTCGCCAGGGTTTAAATTCAATATCTCCTTAGCCTTAAAGAGATTCTGGGCATAAGCGCCAAGCCCCTGGAAGCCCTTGGGCTGAAAGACGCTGATTCGTCACCCTCGGCGTCTTAAAATGTCCTGCTCAGGGTGAGTTGGAGCAAAAACGCTCAGTGGGTTTGTTTCGTTCTCCTTTTCAAGGGCAGGTTAGAGGGCGTGCCGGCAGCCTTGACTTTCGGCCATCCTTTCTCTCCTCTTCTGATATCCCATTTTTCTCGCTTTCCGAGCGCCGCCTCCTCCTTTTTCTTCTGCTTTTCCCGGCACTCTCCCCTCTCTCAGGGCCAGATCGTTCTTCTCTTATCGGAGCTCTGGATCTCACTCTTTATAGACACACACGTACACACCCTTTGCTCTCCACAGCTTTCCAGGAAGAACGACAAGCCCTAAAACGCTACAAAAGGGAACGATAAACTGTGATTTAAAAACACCACCACCACCACCAAGCCATACCTTCCCATTTTAAAGCAGCAATTTCCGTCATACCATTATAGGCCGATTTTTTTTTTTTTTTTTACCACCGACGATAAGACATACTGTGAATTCCCAAGGCAAATGCAAAAAAACAGGAAGAAAATGGAAATTCTGACCAATAGTAGTTTTGAAGAGGTTTTCAGCCTCTTCCAATCCTTCTGAGTTGATGATACACATTTTCTCAGATGGTCCAAAGCCTGGGCTCGCTAGCCAGGATTTGATCAGAATGAGAGCCCTGAGAACGCGACAGATGTACAAAAGCCAGCCTCCAGTTGAAGAGGACCTCTGTAGCTCAGGGTTGACCTGTGGAGTCCTTGGTCCTCTCTGAGCTTGGTGGTTTCTTTACAGATGTTTCATGACCCAACTAGTTAACATCATCAGTGCTGGTGGATGTGGGGTCTGCTCCCTGTTTCTATACAGTGGCTTGTCCTGGCCATGCTGGGCGGGGAGAGGTTTTCTGCTTGGTAATTCCTTGATTAGGGTACTGTTTTCTGCTTGATTGTTTGTCTGGTGTTAATCCCTGCTTATCTGGGATTAGGAGGTCTGTGAATCCAAAGACCCAGTAGTCCCAGAAGAAAAAACAGGAGTCGTCTACGACAGACAATGTCAGGACTGTAACAGCCACTATGTGGGACAGACAGGCAGAAGGCTGGCAGAGCGCATCCATGAACACCAACAGCAGTCAGGAGACACGATGGAAACTCCTTAATCCCACAACACATGGACAGACTTAACCACAGTTTTAACTGGGAAACTGTCAGCATCTTAGACCAAGCTAAATCCAAAAATACTAGGGAATTCCTGGAAGCCTGGCATTCAGACAAGGCAGCCCTCAATAGACACATAGAGACAAACCACATTGACACCCCATTCAAAAGAGACAATAAGAACGCTAAGAAGGAAACAAGAAGACCAGAACGCATCCTCTCCACAGCCAATGCCCAGGCTGGGCTGGAGGGGGGGGGAGGGACTGGCCCCAAGGGGGGACCCGTGGCTGAGGGGGTCCCAAGCCCAGGTCTCCCCACTCCTGGTCTAGCCCCTTCCCCATTGGATCATCCTGGTTATCTTAACGCTTCCACCTCTTTGCAAATCCTTTGGCGTCGCTCCTCCACAGCCTGCAGCGGAAATGGGCCAACCCTGGCTGTGCTTTGGTGGTTAAAATTATCAAGGGTCATTTGATGGCTGCGGTTGGGGGTCTTCAAAGCGATCCAAGAAAGTAAAGGCAAAAGCCCATCCACATTTTGGACTGTCCCAACAGATTAAGCCAACCGCGCCCAACTCGAGGCATTCCAGGGACGGGGTTAACCCCGATCAACACAGCCAGAGCCGGCTGGGGATGATAGGCCCTGAAGTGCAACACATCGGGGAGAAGGAACTGCCTTCGCTCACTTGGAGTTTTGCAAACAGGCGTCCCGTTCGGTCCTTTCCTGAGGCAGGACCGGGGGGGGGGGGGCATAAAATTAGAAGCAAGACGCGCCTACAAAGTCACATTCTGCAGAGGCCCGCCCAAACTTTGGGGATTTGGCTGCTGCTGTCTTTGCTCAGCCTTGCAGAAATCCACTCGACCCAGGCGTGTAAAATTTATCCGCGGCCAAGGCAATAACGCTCCTTGCAAATCAGCAGCGACCACGGAGCTGCTCGGCCCGAGCTTGACCCGGGAGAAATGGGAAGGCCGGAGGGGCAGAGAAGAAGCATTCCTGGAGCATTTTTGAAGGTGGGAGCGTTGCAAGGTGAAGATAACGGCCCCCCCTCCAAATTGAGGACAGTTGCAAGAACGGGTGGTGAAAGAGTGCAGGTTAAAATCCACATTGCATCCCCATTCCCACGTTTGCAGAGGGGAAATTCCACACTGCAGGGTACTGATGCCTTACAGCTTTTAAAACTGTTTTTAAAAATTTGTGGGGGGAGGAGAACAGGGAGACTTGCACTCTCACGAGCATTTTAGCTCTACTTGATTCGTTTGTTTTAGATCTGGTGGGATGCAAATCTAACAAACCAATCAAGTAAAGCGAAACAGGCCAAACCTGGTTACAGCTTGGATGAGAGACCACCAGGACACCCCTGCTCTGGCTAGGCCAGAAAGAAGGCCATGGCAAAACATTTGGTTGCCAAGAAAACAATGGGGCGACATCCTGGAAGTCACCAGGAACAGAGCTTGCCTTGAGGGAAACGCCAGCATCTAGCCCACCCTGGCCGTTCTCACAAAGTTAATCATGGCTCCTCCTTGGATGGGAGACCACCAGGAAATCCGAGGAGCTGGCTGGCTGGGGAAGTCAGAAGAAGTCGACAATGGCAAGTCACTTCTTGACTGTTGCCAAGAAGATGTCATGAAGTTTCCAGGAGCCGGGCTCATCTGGAAGATTTTGAAACCAGCCCTATTAATCTCTCTTTTGCATTAATTCTGCAGCGCAGCTTAAAAGCGTCTTTCCTGCCAGAGACCAGACCTGATGCTCCTGCCGCGATGAAAGCTTTGTGTCTGATACCTCTGCTTTTACGGTGTCTGCTGCAGACAGCAAATGATACTTTTAAAGACAGGTCCTTGTCTACCTCCCAAATAGCTGCTAAAAACGGAGGCACGTTCTTCTCTGCAGCGTGACTCCAGGTATTCTGAAGGCGCTCTGGGGCCCTGGCAGTGCTGAGAATTTTTGCCAAGTCAGTAAATGCAACTTTCTGAATCTCTAGCACAATACAATAGGGTTCTCTATCCCCTTCGGGCAACTGGGGGGAGATACTTTTGGGGGTTCTCCCCCTCTCTTGAGTTTCGTTTGCAGAAATGTCTGAGGCCCCAGGCAGTATTTAGGCATGTGTGGGATGAAACACACAGATCTTCCAAGCTCAGGGGATGAAAATCCCTTAATGCTTCATGAGTGGTGCAAAGCAATCGTGCTTCCCATCAAAGGACTTTGCCTCGCTGCTGCTGCGAATTTTGGAATTTCCAACCACCTTCCGTGAAGGAACTTAAGCTCCTACCGTCAAAGGAGACGGGTAGCCCAGAGATAAATGATACAGAAGTACGTTCTCTCTCCCCCACCCTTTAGAAAAAAAAAAAAGCTGAGATTTCACAGAAATAAGGATTTATATATTGAATCACAAGCGTACCCCTCACTTTATAAGTGCAGACGAAAGGGCCTTCTCGGTAGAAGCTCAGTTCTGACCATAAGAGGATTGTTCAGCTGGAGAAGAGAGGTGACGATCATGTAAAATGCAGAGATTGAATATATAGAATTTTGCTGAAGGTACGGTCACCTGCCAATGAAGGATAAAGATTAAGACCAGGAGCCGCAGGTAAAAAGATGACCTTTCCTTTATAAAATGCCATGCACGGAGAATGCCTTGGATCTGCAAGGGGGAGGTTTCCTTTCCACATTTCGCTTTGCCCCACGGAATTTCCCCACCCCTCCAAACTGATATTTGCCTACACCCGCCACGGAGGAATGGTTGGCGAAGATGTCAGAATTTGCAGAGGTGGCAAAATGGACTCGTTTGATCAGAGAAAAGGGAATAACTAGATTTGTTAGTGACTGGAAACCCTTTATGGACTTTGTGCTGGAAAAAAAAAGGAACCGGTGATTTACGGGTTTGATGATTAGAAAGGGCAGAATATGGAAAGGAGCCACGATATAACTATAGAGAGAGAGGATGAAATATAAATGCATTTATAACTGCTGTAAAGAAGATCGGGAGCCACTCCTTTATATCTTTATTTTTCTTTTCTCTCTCTTTTTCTGTTTTTCTGCTTTCTTTTCTTTCTTTCTTTTTTACTTACCCCTTTTACTTTCCTTTTTCTTTACTTTTGTATCGTTTTTATCCCGTTAAAAAATTCTTCCATAAAAATTCATGATCAAGCGGATAATTCAGAATAACTAGCAGAAGTTGCAGCTACAGTCTTCACTGTACGGACAGATAAAGGTCTGGAAATTCAGCTTACGGCGCACCGAGGGAGTCAGAGTTGACTCCCAGCCTGAATAAAGATTCAGGAGATCCGACTGCAAGTTCCCCCATCATCAGCGAAGCGACCTGCCTCTTGGCTGGATCCTAGGAAGGCTGTTAGAAAGAAAACCCAAATATTTCCTCTGGGATGTAGATGGGCATCGATTGGCCCTAAATGGAGATGAATGCAGTTGCTGGAGTTCTCGCAACTCTGTCCTTTTCATCTCAAGGTATCCTGATCAACGGAACAGCGTTGCACTTAGAAAGAATTGTTTTTGGCAGTCGCCGGCGGCCTGGCAAATGGGTCAAACACCCTGGTCAATGCCAACCATGGGTATCGGTGGCCTTGTTTTTTAAGCCGTGGCCCCTTAGAAACAGAACTTTCGGGGCCTTGTGGATGAAAACAGAATGGCTCTTAGCTACTAGGGCAGTGTTTTTCAACCTTGGCAGCTTGGTGGACTTCAACTCCCAGAATTCCCCAGCCAGCCATGCTGGCTGGGGAATTCTGGGAGTTGAAGTCCACCCATCTTCAAGCTGCCAGGGTTGAGAAACACTGCTCCAGGGAAAATGTGGCTCTGGCAAAGGATGCATTGTTATGCTGGGGGTGTTTTATTTCTAATACCTCAGCAGGTGGGAACAGCTTATTCACCTTGGCTGATTTTCAGAGGTAAGCAAGGCCAGACTCTGTCAATCGTTGGATGGGAGACCACCAGGAGATCCTAGCCCACCTGGGAAGCAAAAAAAATTGTGGAAGTTGACAACGGCACATATTTCCCTTTCATTGCCAGAAAACTACAGGAATATGGTCTCGGTAGTCCCTCCCTAACCATCCAGCTTAACTGGAGGGACAGTTTATCTTTATTGCCTGAAATCTGGGAAAAACGGTAGCCGCTAAACCCGGCGCATCATCGTCAGCGTCATCCATTACATTTTAGTAGAATCTCAGTTGAGCCCCCCTTTTTTTCGGGGTGCCCCAAAGAGCGCACCTTACGTTTGCCTCATCCTGTTCCTACACTGGACGCCGTTTGCACTGGGTTTTTTCCCTCTGCCGCTGCCTAGAGCCGTGCCTCCCATTTTCATCCCCCTTTTTCGTTTTCCTCCTTCGGCTTTTTTAAGAAGAGATGCTGCAGCCAAGGCAACCCGCATCTCCCCCCCCCCGGCCCCTTTTGGGCTGGAGTTCTGACGGATGGCGCCACGTCGGATGCAAGCCCCGGTCCTGAGCCAGCCCTGCTGGGGATACGGTTAATCTCAAAGTCTCAAAAAGGGGTGCTAAATTCAATCTCCATGTAAAAGAGCATCACGCGCACAGTGTCCGCCTGCAGTTGGGTAGATAATATGGAAAATATGGAGACTCGGCAGGGGGTAGGAGCAATAGCTTTTCTGCTTGCTGCAAATAAGGCCGTTGGCTGGGGGAGGCAGAAATCCCAGCGCTGCATCCTGCGTCGCTCGGAAATGTTCTCCTTTTTTATCATGCGCGGCGTGCTCTCACGCGGTCGACTTTCCAGGGGTATTTGCATAAAGGGAGATAAAAGTCAGGCAGGAGAAACATCCCTAAAAGGTCTTGCTTCGGGCTTGACAATTTCCCGAATTTTGTCAGTCGCTACTATCTCGAATGCCATATTGGTTGGATGAAGACATCCGGCGCATTTGGACAGCAAGGAACGACGTCTCAGCAAGCTGGGGTTCTGGGGGGAGTGACGTCTCAGCCGAAGCGGTGGGGTGGCGTTTGCTGGGGTGGAAGGCTCACTCGGGGGCCCCACATTAACCTGAAAACAAAAGTGGGGGGTGCTTGGAGAACGTGCCGCCTTGCCTGGGTCCATCTCAAGATGTCCCACCCTCCTACTTTTCACGATGGGCAAGGAGGACACTAACAACGCAAATGGAGCTCCATAAATAAGTAAATGACTGACAGTGACACAATCCCCATGGTCAGTTCTTTCCTTCCTCCATTTCTTCCCCACCTTTCCAAGTTCAGAGGTGTTTGCAGGTTGTGGACAAAAGAGTCCAGCTGGCCGCTGCTGTGGGGCAATGGAAGCTCTGCCAGTTCCTTATGCGCATCACTTAAGATGGAGCTTTGATTGCCCTGTTGCGGCGGCCATTGTGGCTTTTTGACTGTACCCTGTTCCCCACCCAATGAAGGCCCCTTCTATTTGGATCTTTTAGTTTCCCCTATAGGACAAATCTTCCACAACTCTTGAGCCTCAGTCTCAAATCTCCGTTGCCTGGCTGAGGGCCTTTCCTCTTGGTTGAGCCAAAGGCCTTTTCACCCATCCTTGAGTTGGCAGGAAATGGCATGAAATGGTCTTTCCCCCATCTCCCTCGTGCCTTTGGTCCCAGTATCTGTGCCTCTGGCAGCCTCAGAAGAAGAAAATTCTATTTTAACATCAGTACATATAGACAGTTAGGAAGCAGACCTTGACTATCCCCTAGGCAAAAGGAGCTGAAACATTTTTAAGTCCAGAACGTCCAGATAACATTTGGAAGTGGATCGGGCAGATGCTTCCCTAATTCACTGGAGTATAAGAAGGAGAAGGAGAAGGAGGAGGAATAGCACCATGAGACTTGCAAGATACTGGCCAATCTCGGTAAAAGTAGTTTTAGCCTTCCAGTGGAGTTGAATTCCTGGCCCAGTCTACCTGCTGGGGCTGACATCACTGATGTCTGAAGTGCTTCCAAATGTTCTCTGGACGTTCTGAACTTTAAAAACGTTTCAGCCCCTTCTGCCTAAGCAACTGCTCCTGCGTGTCTCCGTTACGGTGAGCTTCCTTACCTCTCTATGGTACAATTCAGCATCAGGAGTGTCCACAGGATATGGTCAAAAAAGTCAAGATGTCAGCCACGACAGTGCCATCAAAGCACCGTTTTGCGCATAAAAACCAGGTGGAGCTTCGATCCCACCAACGTGGCCGCTGCCTTCATCTTTTTGACCATATCTTGTAGACTACCATCACCCCCGGTTTAACCTGTCTCACTCGTGGTCAGAGAAGGAGAGGAAAGGCAATGTCATCTGAAAATTGCAGGAAAAAAAGAGGTGGCCGGACAAATTTAAGCCGGGTTTAGATGCAACGGGGGGCAAGCGGCCAGTAAACAATCCCCTTTAGCAGCCAGGAAACATGATATCTGTAGAGTGGGGAGTATTTATTCAGGAGGAAACGTCTTGCATCCTTCTTGGTGCAATGATTGTGCAGGCCTTTGAGTTACAGGAAGGCAGACATTAGTGAAATGTTAGGAAAACCCTCCTAGCCTGAGAGCAGTTCAACAGCGGGACCAGAGATCCAGAGAGCTGGTGGGCTCCCCTTCCCTGGATATCTTCAAGCAAAAGTCCAACCACCACCGTTCTGCAATGCTTTAATCTGGATTCCTGCTCGAGCAAGCGTTGGACTGGACAGCCCCAAGAGCAACTTCCAATTCTCCAGTTTTACCATTTTGCTTTTGCAGGGCAACACTCCCCTTATTTCAGCCAAGCAATTCCCATTCGACATGCTTAGTTCGTGCAGGAAGGAGAGAGAGTAATTCCCCTGCTATTCAGGTCTGGTAGGCAGAAAACATATTCTCCTTTCTGTTCTCTTAGCTCGCTGCTCCACCTAGTGCTCTAAAACCTCCATCCATCCCATCGGGAACGTGAACTGGCTATTTTTGCCTGAGGAATTAAAAAAAAAAAAACTTTAAAGGAAAAATACAGTGCCAGGTAATAAGGATGATATGACGCAGATTAGTTTCTAGTCCTCATGATCTCAAAGATTAGATGGGCGTTGAAATCCAGAACCCAGGCTAAGGGCGGTGTTTTTTAATTCTCTTGAGCCGTTTCCAGTGACCACAAGAAGTTAGGGAAAATTGGCAAACGTTAGGTATGTTTGCTGCCTTGAGTTATATATAAAAAAGGTGGCTAAGAATATAATAATAATATTAAAATAGGTGTTGGTGCAAGTGTACATGTGTGCATACTTAAAACCTAAATTATGCTTTCTTGGCTCCAGAAGTTTTATTTATTCCATAGATTGATATCCCACCTTTTATTTTGAACAACTCAAAAGGGAGTACATACTGCTCTTATTCTCACTTCAACAACAGCCCTGTGAAGTGGATTGGTCTGAGAGTAACTGTGTAAAGTCACCTAGATTTCTTGCCTAAGGGAGCACTGGAACTTATGGTCTCCTGGTTTCTCTTTAACTTTTCTGGAAGCAAAATTCAGATTTTTAAAACCTAGAGTTGGATTCCGATTTAAAAAAAAACGCAGCAAATATAATCTTAAGTAGGTGTGCACGGGCAATAAAGCAGGTATTTGCAAATGCATTCAATTGCTCATCCGTAGCTGTCTCATTTTAGCTCTTTTCTTACCCCTCTTTCGGTCTGCTTATTCCCCTTCAAGGAGCTTTGCTAAACTCATGTTGGCGGGTAACAACATCTTGGTCGTTGTTCAGGATTTAGGGACTTTACTTGAGCTAAGAAACAAGGACCCAACCATTTTAAATGTGTTGCTTGAAGCATTAGCTGAGGGTGCAAGGTTCAGATCCTCCAGATCCATTAACCAGGCTGGCTGGGGAATTCTGGGAGTTGAAGTCCACACCTCTTAAAGTGGCCAAGGTTGAGAAACACTGGGGTAGACCTTACTAAAACAAAGGGGGAAAGGGATGGGGGGAAACACAGCAGACCCAGATTTAGAGTAGAGCTTTAAGGAATTCTGGAGAACTCAAAGTTTGCATCCTGTTTGTGCTGTTCTGGTTAGTTCTAATAAAGGTATCACTGAATCTGAATCTGAATGAACAAATTAATTAATATTTTTCCAGCATGGTCAGGCTTGTTTTTTTTAATGTGAATTTAAGCTTCATTTTTTTTTTTTTTAGTTCAAGCAAACTGTGGGGTTCCAATCCCAATCTGAATCACAGTTTTCTTTGACTGTGAGCCATCTGAAAAAGAATTTTCTTTTCCTGCCCAGCAAAATGGAAGTAAAACGATAAACCCAAGTAGCCTTTTATTTTTCAGGATATTTTTCATCCCCTTTCTTGGATTCAGACCACACGCTTAGCCCTTAAATCCTGCCATTCCTATACTCACGTCTTGTATTATGACCACTCCAGCAAACCACGCTGTGGTTTAAAAGCTTGGCTGGGGCGACACAACATTTGGAGACTGCAGTTGGATTCTCCCAACACGCTGACCCTCAAAACACATCGTCCCATTTTATCCTAGTCTAGTGTGTTGTGTGAACCCCAGTCTGAATCTGAGCAACCAACATCTGGGGTACTTCTGTTTAAACCAAATCCTAAAATCACTTCAAGCGACCTGTAAAAGATATAAACGGTTTGATTCAGTGGGGGAAATGGAGAGATTACCTTGAACCCTTATCAATATCTGAAAGCAGATACAAGCAAGCGTGTGATTACAGGCTTCCAGAACAAGCCACAATGATGTCACACAAGCCACAATGATGTCATGGCTCAAACGTATGGGACGCCCCGGTCCCCCTCTTTGTCCTCCCTCCACACACCCAGGCAGAGTTTTCCGTACTGTATGTATTGAAGCAGGGTGTGGTCAAAAAGGTCAAAATGGCAGCCACAACAGTCTGATGGAAGCTCTGCCTGGTTTTAGATATGTGTCACGACACACTTAAAAATGCAGGGGGGGGGGCTTTGATCGCATAGTTGTGCCCACCACCTTGACTTTTTCTGACAACCTCCCTAGGACACACCTGTTTCAGGTAAGCACCTGGACCCTAAAGGAAAGATACAGGTGAAAATGAGGAACCAGCTGGGTCCTCCTGAATCTAAATCTATATCCTGCATTGAAGAGCTGGGAAATTAATCCAGGAAGAAAGCATCGTAATTGTCTTTCATGCTGGGCACAAGGGCAAACTTTTGGGGAGGTGGGCTGGAGACCCCAGGGGCATTTATCCAGGATTTCAGTAACTTGGATAGCACACTGGACTCGTTCATAGATGTATATCCTTGCTTAATGTTGCGGTTGGACATTGCCAAACCCGGGTGGAAGAACCAACCCAGGACTGATGAGACTAAAGCAGTGTTTTCCAACCTTGGCCGCTTTAAGAGGGGTGGACTTCAACTCCCAGAATTCCCCAGCCAGCATGGCATGGCTGGCTGGGGAATTCTGGGAGTTGAAGTCCACCCCTCTTAAAGCGGCCAAGGTTGGAAAACACTGGATTAAAGCCAGAAAAGCTGTCATTTTGTCCTCCTAAAGATTCTGCGACTGGGAATTGCACTGAAAATCTTTTGCAGCAATACCTAGAAAAATGGGACCGTTTTCCTGTTCGGTTTTTCCTTGCATCTGAAAGTAGGTCAGCGTGATTTGCTAGACCAGAACATTTTCTTCTGTGATTCAGTTTTTGGGGTAAAAAAAAAGAGAGAGAGACAGAGAGACAGAGACAGAGACAGATCGGCACTCTCAAATTTCTCTAGAAACCACAAACCCAAGGATCTCCGGCTTCTGAACCACAGATATTTATTTTGTTGATGAAAAATACAGTATGTCTCTACCACTTCTTAGGTCAAAGAACCCCAGAGCAGGTTTGAACGGGCAAGGATGTTTTTTTTCCCCAACCAGGCCCACTCCAGATGCATCAGGATTGTAATTCCCTCTTAGATGGTCTCAGACAAATTAGCTTTCCTTTAGCCTCCCCGGTTAGCTTTTTTGTAAACCGATGTTTTGAAACTGGCCACAGCCCAACGGGGCAGCCATTTTGTGAGTGTGCTCAGCAGGTGTGCCAGGTAGCCCCCTCCCCACCAAGCTTGAGGACTTGTGGGTCCTCAGGCAACGTCTTCACGGCGGTGGAAGGTGCCACCGCTGGCACCTTTGCGTGCAAATAATATGGAGAAACCCAAGAGCCATGCTCTTTCATGGAGGCTTACGAAGCTGGCCTCAAGCATGGAAGTTCTCCAGATTAGACAACCTTGAGGAGCAGCTTCAGGATGTGCCCGAGGGCGCAGCCTTGAGAAGGTTGGCAAGAGAAGGCCGCCGAAGCATGAAAGGGCAGAGGAGGCCCGCAGAGAAAGACGGCTTCCACCATTCATCTTCATTCTTGTGGTCACCAAGGAGAGCGTTTGGGTCGCCTTGCCGGGACCCCGTGTTCGCTTTGGGCAGCTAATGAGAGAAGCTGGATGTGCATTTGAGGCTCTCGCGGCTTCCCTTTCTTTCCTTGAATGACTCCGTCCCTTCTCGGCTAATGGGGGGGATTGGCGAAAACAGAAGATGAACTCGCTACGGGGTAGTTATCCGGGCATTATGCGCCAGGAGAGTTCCGTGAGACAAAACAGTGACATCGGAGGGGGGGAATTCCTTTGTCCGCCAGACCTAATCTGTTTTTTTGTTCCGGAGATCCAGATAATTGGAATTTAGAAGCCCCACCTTAATGCTTTTCCAACGGTCACGGGCTTCATTCTGAAGAGAATAACTCCCCGCGGTTATGGTTATAAAGCTATGCGACATTTCAGATGAACCTTTTGGAGTTTCTGGTGTGGGGAGAGACCACCCAGCTTCCCTCGGAACAAAGCTGGTCTCCCACAAGCTGAGAGGTTGGGGAAGGACCAGCCTGGACTCTGTCCCGGGGCTTTGCTCGCAAGGAAGGTGGTAGCCATTGGGTCAGGATGGGACGCTGGCGAGGCCGCCTTCTCCTCATCCACCCACCTGCTCCATCTCCTGCATCCAAGGCAACCGGATGGAGAAATGGGTGCCCCAAAATGCAACGTTCTTTGAGCTGCTTGCCAACCTGCATTTGCATTGTCTCCCCCCTCTTAATAACGCGAGAAGCGAATTACCTTCGTGTTCTGTTTCCTCCACTGAGCAAGAGAGTGAGTGATCTCAAGGGGAGAAGAACAAATCCAGGTATGAGAGGCAGACAAAGAGGGTTATCCAAAACCCTGGACTTAGCATATGGAATAACCTCTTTGGATTTAGCATAGTTTCAGTTTAGTTTCTGGGGTGGAGGGGAAGGATTCCGTGTGCCCGCAGAAAGGAGGGCCCAGTTGCAGAAGGAGCACAGGTAGGAACATCTGCAGAGGTTCCACTTGAGCAGAAACAAGGCCCGAGGAAGGAATATCAAGGAAATTGGATGGATGGTTCCAAAAACTCAATCCAAAGGAGACTTTATCTTTTGTCAGCAGGCCAGATTGAGCCGTGGCCATCCCTACCACGTTCTCCAACTGCCACAACAATAAGATCTCACTCCTGATTCGCAATCATAGCCTTGGGGGTGGCCAGAGCTTAATCACTTTGGGTTGTGTTACACCTTGGTGACCTCTGCAAGGCTGAGAGATGGACAATCTTCTTCTACTGCTGCTGCTGGCAGACATGCTGTTTTGGGGGCAACGTGGTTAGGCTTTGCAGTTTGTTTGGGGCATCGTTTTCGGTAAGGCCAGTAGTAAGCCCTCACGCCCAACCCAACTTGCAACTCAACGTATCTTTTATTTTCTTCTGTCTGCCTGGAACTGCAGGAAAGGCGATGGGTATATGAAATCCATCCTAAGTTGAAGAATAAGACAGACAGTGTTATGTTTGGCTCAGAAATATACCGCAGTTT
The DNA here is from genome assembly GCF_059951505.1 of Python bivittatus. Lineage (NCBI taxonomy): Eukaryota > Metazoa > Chordata > Lepidosauria > Squamata > Pythonidae > Python > Python bivittatus. Next base: position 2,725,237 of record NW_028277088.1, read on the forward strand.
GGTCTGAGGGAGACACAGCGCAAGGGACCTTTTATAGCTTGCCTGGACATTGGTGGCCCCAGGAAGTATGCAGTTTTTAGGGAAAGATTGCCCCTAAAATATATTCCAGTGGTTGGGACTGCAGAAAGAACCCTCTTTCTGATATAGGAGCTACAAGATCTGTTCCAGCATGGCCAGATTTAATTATTTTCACCCTATTCGTCAACCCAAAAGGTTGTCAGCATAGTTCACAGCAAGGGTCTTCAAACTTTTGCAAGCCAGAAACTTGCTAGTTTAAAACAAATTTGCCAGAGGAAGAGGCAAAGCTCTGGTGATAGAAAGTTGGCTGTGTTTGAGTGAATTAAAAAAACAACAACCCAAAAACCTGTTAATCCTTCACAGAACCCTGTCAACTTCTCACAGAATCCGAATGTTCCCTGGAACACAGATTGAAATCAGGAATTAAAAGCTGGTTTACGGAATAAGAAAAAGAAAGCGGCTTTGCACCTTCTAGCTTATCATCCAGGAGGAAGAAAAGGAAAAGGCTACGTAGAGGGAAAGAACAACTCAGTTTGGGAACTGCTTCTTAAAAGTGTCATAATTGTGATGGCTGTCCATATCTAAGCTCCTCAAAAGGAGGTCACCAAATACTCCCAGCACTGACATGCATAAAAACAGAGCTTTGATCGTTACCATCTTGACTTCTTTTACCATACCCTGTGACCACCCTGGCCCTGAGATTTCCTCGTGGTCCCCCATCCAGTCCCAACTCTGCTTAACTTGCAAGCCTAGACAAGATCACCCAGTGCTGCCCCCCAGCCAGGCTGGTGAAAGAATGAATTCTACCAAACGATGGGAGGATTAAAAGAGTGTCACAACGGCCAAACCTGAAATGTCCCCTGCAGACTGGATGGGGCTTCCTTGGAAGGAGAGAGTACTAAGCCACCAAGGCACCCATCATGCTAAGGCCTCCTTTGTCTTAACATTGTTTGTTTGATTAGTCACCACTGATTCACTCACTGTGAATGGTAGGAAACGTTGCAGGTCTCAACAACCCAGTTTATCTAGCAGATAAAGCCGGGATTAAGGCATTATTAATTAGGCTGCAAGGATGAAATGAGGGAGGGGGTACCTTTTCCATGTTGCAATGTGTGTCGAAAGGGTGGGACTTTGATTGCACGGTTGTGGCCATCCACCCCCCCATCAGGATCCAGTGCAAATCATGTGTTTCACTTGGCTCTAGTCCATCCTCTCCCCAAACAGCGGACTCCAAATACCACAATCCTCGGTCTGTCTGCTGAGAAGATTGTGGGAGATGAAACCCAAAAGATCTGCAGGATCTCCCAGATGTTAAGATCTCGAGTACTGCATTCAGAGAGATACAAAGCAATCCTCAGGTCCCAGAGGTAATTTTTTCTCTCACCTGGATGATTCCAATCTGTCCATGCCTACCCAGACTTTACTGTTTGCTTCTGTCTGCTAACCTGGTGGGTTTAGGGATACCTGAAAAATGCAGGAACGTAAAATATGCACAACCTGGTCCCTGGAGTTCAGATGGTGTCTTATGACTGCCCCTCTAACCAAAGCTAAAAGAGATTCTTCCAAATGGATCCCTAATCACATCTTTGTTTTTAAGCAGCTGGAGAGCATAGCATTATTTTGACTGCAGCAGGATTCACCTGGTGAGCTTTTGCAAATTGCTTTAATATAAGACCGTGGATTTATGCACATGGAGCGCAAGTTCTTTAATTGCATTAAGAAATTAACTTGTCGTTAATGACGCTTCTGCTATAATAAATGTCACGGTCTTCATGAGCCGTAAGTCTAACAGGCTACCTGTCTGGAAATATTTGAAATATCTGAAGCAATGCATCAAGGTATCTGTAGTACTCAAATGGCAGCAGGAGGAAAACTGGTTTGCTTGCATCTGAATATAAATTGGTTGAATGTCACATATTCAAACCAACATACAAACTAAAGTTTAGCTATTGTTCAAGTTCACATTTCTCTGAATTTTGCAATGCAGCTTTTTGGTCACTTTTTAAGAGACAGATACTCAACATTGTCCATAGCAAACCATGGTAAGAAAATGACATGGGAATATGATCATGGGAATGCCACAATTACATGCTGGCATCCTGATCTCTGACACAGAAATGTAAGCTGTAGCATTTGTGTGATGACACTGTCACACGTCTTTCGTCACTTTGTGCCCGTCACCCACTGTCTCTATTAAGTAAAGGTTTGCACAGGTGTATATACATTCATGAATATAAAGTTAAAACATGCATTATATCATGGAGTGGTTTGCATAACCTGTATGTTGCACCAAACTGTAGTAAAGATGTGTATTTTGGGAGAAATTGCATAAAACAAACACACACTTTTAACACGATACAAATCCTTTTAAGCTCAAGTGCTAACCTTCCTTAATCATTTTTCTTCAGCCTGTGATACAATACAGACATGAGGGCTGGGTTCAGATATCATGCTAAACTATAGTTTGATCAATGATGGTTTATTAAGCAAAACACTATTGACTAGGTTTGCACAACACAATAAGTCATTAATGATGTGTTACAAACCACAGTGTTGTCGCTTGGGAACATGGGAAGCCGGCCGCTCTTCCTGAGCATGAGTGCACTCTTCCCTTGTTATCAAACAAGGAGTGGCCCCTTTGCAGTGTTCCTCAACCTTGGCCGCTTTAAGCTGTGTGGACTTCAACTCCCAGAATTCCCCAGCCAGCATGGGAATTCTGGGACTTGAAGTCCACACAGCTTAAAGCGGCCAAGGTTGAGAAAGTGCAGCCATGCAGGAGCTCATCACCTACTTCATAATTCCTGATTTCAACACTTCCAGAGAAACTGCCTTGAATGCCTGTGTTTAAAGAAATGTATTTCCAGACGATTTGCCAAACAAATAATGGCTTTCTTATATGAGGCATATCATAAAGTTCAGGGTTTTTGTTATTAAAACTTTTATTGTGAATCATAAAGTTCAGGTTTGTGATTATTGCATTGAATTAATTTTTAGCTAATCTGGTTTGCATTTTTTTTAATTGATAACTATCTTGAGGGCTCTTTTCTTTGGTGGAAAAGAAGTGATATTTTAATTTGTTTCCAAAAAAAATCAAACTTTTTTTTTTTGTCAAGGCTTGATTAGATTTACTTTAGATTCGATTTTATGCCATGCACGCTACTGTGCTCCCATGACACACTTAACCTGGTTACGGCATTAAACCATTCTCTGAATTCACAGAATGCCCTGAAATGTGCCCAAACCAAATTCTGTACATAAACACACCAAAAATACTCCTCCTCCCAACCCTCACCAAATCTTCCGCGTTGTCAAATTTATCCATCGCATTCGTAACCAAATTGGTACGAACCCAGGCGTATGGACGTGGTCCATTTGACATTCACACCCGTACACCCTCTGAGCAGCTTCCCCATTGCCGATGTCCCCGGCATTGCTGAAATTACAGCTAAAGATCTGTGGCCGAGGAATGAAATGGAGCTGCAGCTTTCCCTTCCCACTGCGAATCGACCAGCATATCTGAACACACGACGCACGCTTCTAAGGGACGATGATCTCCCACCCCAGCAGATTTCAGAAAAGTAGCAGAGCATATTAAATAAGGATGACTCACGACATTGTCTGAGCCCCCACTGCACGGACACCGGCTTAAGATGGTAATTGAAATGCATTCACTAGAATAAATCAGGAGCTGTTTCCCTGGAGATAAGGGGTATCATATATATATATATATATTAGCTGTCAATGCTGATGAATAATTGAAGTAAACTGGGAGGTGAAGCCACACAAAGGCCATGTTAAAATAGGAACGAGAGATGGGGCTATTCTGAAATCATTAGTATTTGCTGGAAATTCCCAAGCAACATTTGTGTTTGAGATAATTAAGAGGTAGACATTAAGCCGTGGAGGGGCAGGGGGGAATCCCTTTGAGAAAATACCCACTCAGATCAAGTCCAATTCTTTTTAAAAAAAAAAATCATACAGCGAATTTCTTTGGAACTAATGGTAACCTATAAAAATGCTTAGGCTTAATTACAAAAGGCTTATTCAAACATAGGACAGAAGACCACCTTGAAAAACCCCCTTCCCCTTCCCCTTCCCCTTCCTTCCTTCCTTCCTTCCTTCCTTCCTTCCTTCCTTCCTTCCTTCCTTCCTTCCTTCCTTCCTTCCTTCCTTCCTTCCTTCCTTCCTTCCGGCATGGAAGGGTAGGGAGTCAAATTCCAAGCCAACTTTCTTCAACTGATGCCCTCCACTTTTCCTGGACTATAGTTTCCATCATCCCCACCAATCAGAAAGAGCTTCAAATGGTTTCCTGTTCTGTGTGCGAGTTTCAGCAGACAGTTTCTCTCCATCCTCAGGACAGTGTTTGGATGGCAGGCTCTGGGCCCACAAACCTCCCCATATAACACTCCCAAGCCTCAGAAGGTTTCTATGGCCTTGTGACATAGGATGCTCCCCTCCATCCAGGAGCATCCATGGGGTATGATCAAGAAAGTCAAGATAATGCCCATGAAGGTGTGATCCAAGCCTGCGATACACACAAAAAGTGGGCAGAGCTTTGACTGCACCATCGGGCACCATCTTGACTTTTTTTACTACATCCTGCCAACACCCCTGTTTCCATCTCTGGAGCTATAGATGGGAAGAGATGCATGCAAGTCATTCTTGTTTGATTTCTTTATTTAAATGATTTACATGGCTGCCCATCTCAGCTTGGTGACTCTGGGCAGCTAACAACACATAAAAACATGCCAGCAACACAACCCCAAAGTAAAAAACAACTTAAATATCTATAATCCAAAAACATAATAATTAAATACACATAGATAATATAAGGTGACCAAGACTCCTAATAAACTACGTGAAAAACAGCTAGCCAACCTTACACAATGAGCCCCACTAACCACCTGGCCCAGTGTCTGAGGAAAATCAAGTCTTCAGGTGCCTGCGGAAGGCTAGCAGGATTGGGACCATTCAATTCTTGGGAGGAGCAGGTGCAACAGAGAAGGGACATTTCTTGGTCCTCATTCTGTGACTGTGTAGTAAGCTTCCTGTGAGTTTTCTTGAAGAGCAGGCTGAATGGGGAGGGAGAGAAACCCTTATAATAAATCATAAAATAAATTGTGCCCTAAAGACAGAAGGGTTATCTTTTGTCCTCACCGCACTTAACTCAGTTGAACATTGTCTTCCCCCACGCAGGTGTTCCGTTAGGGTTGATGTCCTCCTGACACTGATGTTCTAGCTGGACCAGCTTCCATTTTTGTCCTTGCCCCTGGAACAATTGGCATCCCTCTTCTGAGAGGTCGGAGGTCATCTGTTGATTGGCAGCTCTTCAACGTTTCTCCATGATGTCTGCTATCCAGGCCATATGTTCCTGTAATGAGCAAAAGCGACTGACTCTAATGAGGTTCTGTTGATGGAACTCCATTCCCCTGTAGGAAAAAAAAAAAGAATTACAAAATTATTCTTGATTTATCTAGCATCACCTGCTTATTTCATCAGCTAAGGGTCCCCCTTGATGCTTAGGGGATAAGCTGGTAGTTATCTTGGGTTCTTCATCTTGTCTTTAAGGCAGGTGTTGGCAGCATGGCACTCCTGGGCACCAATTTGTCCCTTTGCTCAGTGCCCAATAAGCTCCTGACATTTTAAAAGGGTAAATAAATATTTTATGACCAGCCATGCCCATCTACTAGCCAATCTGGGAGTGCATCCCCCACAAATATGCCCCAGCCCTAAAAGTTTGCTGTCCCATTTTAAGACATGAAGAGTGGAAATGATCAGTGACTCAGTAGGTTGCAACATAGGTTGTCAACTTTAAACCTAAATAAATGCAAAGAAATCCAGTATTATTTGTATACTGTAGTTATTGTATGCATCTTTTTACCTAAAAAGTTCTAAAGAAGCCCCTGTGTACTGAACCCCTTAACATACAATACACACACAAATGCACACAGATACAAAGCTATCAGCTATCTTGTTTGGCTTCTCATGCTATGCACTTCCCAACTAACTTGGTTTGGGTAAAATAGGATATTGTTATTTTAGTGCAGACCACCAGAGGAAGTTGGGAAGATCCAACAGGGGTAAGCAAGGCTGGGATGTGAAAATGGCCAGGAACAGGTACAAGAGGGCACTTGTGGAAGAGGAAAGGGAAAAAAAATCATTCCAAAAACTGGTTATGTCTCTAAACTGGGGATTGTCTGATACAGTTCAAACTTGTCATGTGGGAAACACCACAGATACAAAACGGAGATGCGACCCTGGAAGCAGAGGCTTGTAAGGATTGCAGCTAACAGGATGCATTTCAGCTCTTGCCCTAAACAGAAGATTCCATTATATTTTTCTTTGGTAAATGGAAATACCAACACCTATTTATTTATTTATTTATTTATTTATTTATTTTTAAATTTGTATGCTGCCCATCTCCCCCCAACGGGTGACTCTGGGCGGCTTAGCAACCTATGTGGTTGCTAAGAGTCAACAACATCTGGATGGCATGTAATCAATCAATCAATTGGTTCTTTAACAGCCAGCAAAGAACTAGGCAAAGGTTAGGCCTACACTGGCTGTATTTCTATGTTATGTTCATGGTGCACCAAACTAAATGAAGGGGGCTTTGGTCTGCCCCCTCCTCAAGAAACCATCGCTAGATCTCACCCTTCTGGACAATTTTCGTCCAGTCTCCCACCTCCCCCTTCTAGGAAAGGTGGTGGAAAAGGTGGTTGCACGGCAGCTTCAGAGGATCCTGGAGGAAATGGATTATCTGGATCCCCATCAGTCAGGGTTCAGGCCCGGTTATGGGACAGAAACAGCATTGGTCGTGCTTTTGGATGATCTCTGGCAAGAGCGGGATGGGGGTAGTGCGTCCATCCTTGCTCTTTGTGACCCCTTGGCGGCTTTCGATACCATGGACCATGGTATCCTTTTGGGTCGGCTGCAGGAGTTGGGGCTGGGTGGCACAGTGCTGCGTTGGTTCAGCTCCTTTCTCCAAGGCCAAACCCAGTCAGTGTTGATAGGGGGCAAGAGGTCCAACCCACGGCCCCTCCTCTGTGGGTTGCCTCAGGGTTCGGTGCTCTCGCTGCTCCTATTTAACATCTACATGAAACTGTTGGGTGAGATCATCCAGCACCATGGGATGAGGTATCATCAGTATGCCGATGACATCCAATTATACATCTCCATCCCGGGTGATTTGAGTGATGCTGTGGTTACCCTCTCGCGGTGCCTGGGGGCTGTGGGGGCCTGGATGGGGGACAGCAGGCTTCAGCTGAACCCTGGTAAGAGGGAGTGGCCGTGGGTGTGGGGAGCCTCAAGATCCAGGAGTTTATCATCTTTGGTTCTGGATGGGGTCGCACTACCCCAGACAGACCTGGTGCGTAATCTGGGGGTCCTCCTGGACTCCTGCTCGAAGAGAAGGTGGCAGTCGTGGCTAGGAGGGCCTTTGCACAACTTCGTGTTGTGCGGCAGTTCAACTTCCTCAATCAGGAAGGCCCTCCGCACAATCACTCACGCCCTGGTCACCTCCTGGTTGGATTACTACAGTGTGCTGTACATGGGGCTACCCTTGAAGAGTATCCGGAAGCTACAGCTGGTGCAGAATGCTGCCGCACAGACAGTTCTGAATGCCCCTGGGGGGCACATATAACACCGCTGTTACGTGAGCCGCATTGGTTGCCGGTTGGCTTCTGGGTCCAATTCAAGGTGTTGGTTACTACCTTTAAAGCCCTTCATGGCACAGGACCAGGTTATCTGAGGAGCCGTCTCGCCCGTTATATCAATCCGCCCCACTCGGTCCGGCAGAAGGGGCATGTTGCAGACCCCATCAGTCAAGGAATTTCAACTGGTGGGATCTAGGAAGAGGGCCTTTTCTGCTGTGGCCCCCGCTCTGTGGAACAACCTACCTCCGAAGGTATGGTGTGCCTCCACTCTCATGGCCTGCAGGAAGAGCATGAAATCCTGGCTATGCTAGATGGCCTGGGGGCTGGATGGGGGCTCGCACCAGTGGAGGTGGCTTGTGGGGTAATTGACTTTGCCCCCCACCATCTTGAATGTTTTTAGTATTTATGTATAGGGTTTGTTTTTATAGCTGATTTTAAATGGATTAATTAATTTTAATTATTTATGGGGTATTTTTAATTGTTTATGGGTTTTTTATTTTAACTGTGAGCCACCCAGAGTCACTCGTTGAGGGAGATGGGCAGCATACAAATTTAATAATAAATAAATAAATACTATTCTTCCTTAACTATAGTTCCCAAACACCCAGCCTGTGAATCTCCAATTAAAAGATGGCCATCCTTTCAATTAAAGCCAGTGTGTGGTTTGTCGGTTGACCTCAGTCCAGCTTGACTTGTCAATTGCATTTGTATTGTTGAGTCAGTTTAGTTCCAAGTGGTGAAGATGACAGACCAGGCCTGGAGATCCTGTCAGATTATCTTCCAGTTGAAGCTTTGCAAAGCCTTAAACCCAATCCTTTGAATTTTTATCTGCAAAGAGTAAGGATTACAGTATCTCTTTAAGGCAGTGCTTTTCAAACTTTTTCCTTCACTACCCAAAACCCTAACTTCAAATGGTCACTGAATGAATGGTCATAACTCAAGGACTACCTCTATTATAAAAACAATATTGTTATGTCATTTCAACAAATTACCACTGATAATTTCATCAATTTTCATTTTAATAGGAATACTTTGGACATTTTTGAATATATTTTAGTACACCTGGCAATTTTAAAGTCAATTTAAATGTCCCTGTTGTGATTGGGTAATTTTGCATGTTGTTACCCAAAGAAAAACAATTTTTATCCAATTTGGGGTAATCTACCCAGATTTGGGAAGCACTGCTTTAAGGAAACACTCCCTATTTGTGACCTTGACTTGGGAAGAATCATTCAAGTCAAAGATGTCAAAGGTCTACTACACTACTGTAGAAAATCTCTTCTATTCAGGTGAAAAAGGATAGATGATCATATGCATAGGTGTATAATACTTATTAAAATATATCCTGCTTGTTCTCAGCTTTGAAAAAGCCATATTCAATACATGAGGTATTACAGGCTGCAATGCAAATTCACACCACCGGGCACAAAACTAATACACATTGGCAAAACAGTTTCTCCTCATATTGAGATGGTGAGGTTTTGAATTCTAAATATTTTTTCAAGTCCCATTAACCAGACATCAAAGAAAAAAATATGAGACATGCAAGGCCTTGCATAAATTGAGATACCAGGAAAACCTTAAATATTAGAAGGGATTAATGGTTTTAAGGAAGGAGTCTTGCTGGAATGTGTCACTTATCAACTTAAGAGTAAGAAGATAAAATGCAATTGCTTGAATCCCATAAATATGGAATTCATATAAATTATACTTTCTAACAGAGACATATTCGTTTTTTCAGGCTCCAAAATAGATTGCCACACATGCTTCCTCAACGATTGCTCCAGTTTAATTGCGGGATCCTTTGTATAATAAATGATATGTCTGATTTGGAGACATGAAAACCTTGAAAATGCGATTTGAGAGTATTCTGTGGTGTCAGAGTGAGTTTTGCATATTCACTGCCATCACTTATCATACTTTACTTTTTAAAAACATGATTTAAAATAATTTAACGGAGAACTGCTGAGGGTGGGGAATTTGACACAAATTATGTAGCAAAACAAAAAAGTGCTATTGCACTTAATTTGAACAAGTTTTTTTTTTCCCTAAGGTGCATCTTCTGTTTGCTTTTAAAGAAAATGCTTGTCCGGGCACCTCCTCCTTGCATATATAATTCAGGTATCTCCCAAGAGAGAAAGATGCAGTTTCCCTTTACACATACATATTATAGCATGTTATGCATTTTATGTTCCTGTTTGCTCTTAGAAGTGGCAACAGGGAAAACAAACTTTGGATGGGGATTTGACTTTTTGCTTCCAAACATTTTATTCCTGGCCCTGTTCCCTGACTTTTCCCTTGCACGCTTCTGCTTTTAAAACTGCATCCCCCCCCCGATGCTTTTTTTGGAAGGTTACATACCTCTAGCAGCAGTGTAATAGGCAGATCAAGAACAACACCGGTTGGACTCCTGCCTGCAGCTCATAAAATCCCAGGGCAGGGGGAGATGGTCACAAACAACCCCACCCCCTTGAAAGTCACCCTCCTAATCCTAGGAGAGTTTTTCCACTTTGCTTCTCTGCCTCCAACAAGGTATTCCAAGATATTTCGAGGATGTCTGCATGCCTCTGAGCACAGACATGCCTCTTTTCCCACCCATGAAACCACAGCCGCCATCAATTATATCAGTGACTGGAAATCCCTTATGGACTTTTTGTTGAAAAAAGAGAAAAATGAAATTGTGATTTATGGGTTTGAAGATTAAAAAGGGTAGAAAGAAGGAAATTATGATGTAACCTTAGGGAGAAAGGGTAAAATATAAATGCATCTATAACTGCTGTCAAAAAGATCGGAAGCCACTTATAATCTTTTCTTTTTTCTTTTCTTTCTTACTTATTCACTATTCTTCCTTATTTTCTTTGTTTCTTTTCTCATACAGATAGTCCTCAACTTACAACCATTCATTTAACAACTATTCAAAGTTACGATGGCACTGGAAAAAGTGACTTACGACTGGTCCTCACACTTACGTCCGTCGCAGCATCCCTGTGGTCACATGATCAAAACTTGAGTGTTTGGCAACCAGCATATACTTACAATGGTTGCAGTGTCCCAGGGTCACATGATCACCATTTGTGACCTTCCCAGGAGTTTCCGACAAGCAAAGTCAATGGAGGGAGCCAGATTCACTTAATGACTGCAGCAAAAAGGTCGCAAAATTGGGCGTGACTCACTTAACGACTGTATCGTTTAATGACAGACATTCCAGTCCCAACTGTGGTTGTAGTCGAGAAATACTTGTATTTGTATTGCTTTGATCTTGTTAGAAATTTCTTCAATAAAAATTATATTAAAAAACATGAAGTCGCCATCAATTCTCAGAATGCCCCTTTCACTGAAAAAGTGGCTTTTTTTTTTCTTGTTGGTTAAATCAAAGGTACTTTTCTATGTGAAACTTATTTCATGTGCATGCAAAGACCTCCTTTTCTGACCAAGCTGTTGATTCTGTCTGTGACACTGACGACAGGTAATGGAGGCCAAAACAATATGAGTCGGGGAGCCCCCTTTTCGGCTCCCCAGGTCCTGACTTCTTGCCACCACAGACTAACACGGATCTCCTCCTACCATAGAGGTAACTGAGGCAGCAATTCATACATATTTGCTGATTCCTTATTTTACTGAACAAACCCAAAAGTATATGCTAAAACGATTCTTCCAAATTGCCCAGAGAAACCAAGATTAACCAGGCAAGGGCTGCTGTTTCTACTTTTAAAGGATGTATTCCTATTGCTTGCAAGTCAGGGTGGCTGCTCTCAAGGATGAACTTGGTTCCTGACTTTCTTTGCCCCTCAGACAGGATCCTGCTGACCCGGGGCTGCCTTCACACAACCCAAGGGGAGTAACTGGTTGCACACAGCTTTTCTGGTTACTGTCTTCTTGGTTACTCTTATGCAACCCAGGTTTGATCAAATTCAGCAGGGCTGCATTCAGATGCTTTTCCTAGATTCTTTCCTTTCCCTGAACATAACATGGGCTAACAAACTCAGTTCACACAACCTGCTCAGACTAACCAAGGTTAGCCCTAACCAGGTTTAGTGTGTCATGGGGCTGAAGCCAGGCAGGCATGTCCTTCCCTGTCTGGGTTCAGCCCACAAAACCAACATGTGTTTATCCCTAAGCTATCAAACCACGGTTTAGGGTTCAGCCTGGGGTGTTCTTTAACTAACCATGATTAAACTATGGTTAAGCCTGGGCTGCTCCCCAGTCAGCTCTCCTCGCCTACAGCCTCAATCCCACCCCAACTAGGATGGCCACCTCGGGTGGGGATGATGGGCTTTGGCGTCCCGAAGGCGCCCTCCGCGGCTGAGGGAGGCGTGAAGCTTCCCCTCCCCCAGAAAATCTAGCGCGAGCCTGAATAGGCCCCGCCCCTTTTCCAGCGCGCGCTTATAGAATCGCCCCCGCCCACAAAGGCCATGTTCGGTCGCGCGCATTCCCTCCTCCGCTTCCTCCAGCGCCTTTGGAAAGGGCATGCAGCCTCTCCCCTTCTGCTTTCTAACGGTCTGTAAGGCGCGAGACAAGGAACGAGTGCGCATGCTCCTACGGTAGGTTCCCCCCCGCTTCTCCTCCTGCTGCCTGGCCACGCCTCCCGCCCTGCGCTGCCTCCCCCTTTCGGCCGCGTGCGAGAGAGAAGGAAGGCGGGGGGGGGACAAAAAAAAAGCCCCAACCCATCCCTCGCTTCCCGTCGTGCTTTGCGGGGCCCTTGGCACTGACGTGGCCGCCGGGAACCGCCATCTTGTGCGCAGTGAGGGAGGCAGGCAGGGAGGAGGAAGGCGAAGGCCAGAAGCAGGCAGGCACCCGGCGGGCCCGGAGGACGACGACGGAGACCCCTCAGCCAGGCACACCGCGACGCCGCCCGGTAAGCAGCGAGGCCCTTGCGCTCTCCCCGCGGCAGGCCGCCCGGCCCGGCCCTTCCCCAGCGACCCGCGCGGAGGCGGCCGGGCCTAGCTCGGGGCCGGGCGGGGCAGAGTCCCACCGGCGCCCGCTGTTCTCCCGGCCCAATTGGGGTCGGCGACCCGGGGCTCTTCCCCTCCCCTCCTTTGGCCTGCCGGCTCTGCCCCGCCCTTGCCCGCTTCCCCCCCACCGGCGTCCTCTGGAGGCGTAGTACCACCACTCCCATCATCCACACCGCCCCACGCGGGAGAACGGATAGGGGGAGTAGTCGGACGCTGCTGGAGGGCTCCCGGGCGAGCAGGCGGACCTGCGCGGGGATCCTCTCCCGGTAGGCCTTGGGCGAGGGCCTGAGGGAGTGCTTGCCTTTATCCTCGCCTGCCGGGGGAGTCACTCCTTCCAGCCCCTGTCCTGACGCTTTGGCGTGGCTGAGTGGCCAGGAAACGGGGGAGAAGGGACGTTGGCCCTCGGGCGGGGTTGGGGGGGTTCTTTTTTCTTTCCTTGGCTGGAATTCGGCCCAGGATGGGGTGGGGATTTTGATCCCTTAGTCACTCGCTGGTGACTTCATCCGCAGGACAAACAGTTGCGCAAGGGCAGGGAGTTTCAAGTACATTGTGGTAGAGGAAAAAACTCTTCCTCTTTAGTCTTAGTTGAGGAAGTCAGACTCAAAACTCTGGATTTACACGCCGTGGACAAGGGTCTTATGAAAGCTGTTTCCTGAGTGTTCCCACTTCCAGGGTTGTGAACTGGATCCGTAAGTACAGTATAATTCTGAGGATCAGAGTCATCTCAGAGCGACATGACTTGGTGCACAGATTTCTTTTTCCTGAAATGCCAGGAAATGTCAGGCTGGATTGATACGGCTAGTCTCTACTGGTCAGCCCAATGCACTGCCCTGGAGAAGTTCTCACCCTGTTATGCTTTGGGCTGATATGTTTTTTGAGAAAAAGTGTTAAATAGATTCTCTTGGTTGTCAGTACATGGCAATGACATGTCCCTCATACATACTTGAGATAATGAAGGTGGGCAGTTGCTTTTAAGCATTAATTTTTGTGTTTAACAACCAGGTTTCTCAATGAAACAATGCCAAAGGGAATGGCATTTCTAAGATTCTTTTTTCTCAGTGAATTCTACCATGGTATTTTCTGCTATTTAACTCATCTATCTTTCAGTGATGTAGTTCACTACCATACCTTAGATTTTGGATGGCTTAGGTTTTCATCGGTATCTTTGTGACATGGGAGCGATATAAGCAAGATGCAGGAACTAATGTAGATTCAGGAGCAAATACCTCAATTGCTCAGCTTCATTCCCCCCCCCTTTTTTTTCCCAATGTAGACTTTTCCTTGTTTGTTCATTCATTAAAACTTTGTGGAAGTTACTATCTTCCACAAAGTTCAATGCTACTCTATACCGTCTTTCTCATCATCTACACTCTTGAAAGATTTGGAGATTTCAGCGTTCTTTTACAACTCAGGGAACCTGTAGCTCTCCTTAAAGAATGTGCATAGGGCAAACACGCTTGTATATAATTTACTGCCGATCATAGGTGACAGATAAAAGATAGTATTACACTGCTGCCATAATAAATTCAGGGTATGCAATTTAGCATCTTCCAGATAATTTGGATTACATTTCCTGCAAATTTCAGCTAAAATGAAGAATCGAAATATCTGAGGTTTTTTTCTTTGCATTTCCTTGTTTCTGATTGGTTGCTTCAGGTACATCTTATAAGCATCTCTGAACTGAGCCCATGATTACATATAGCATGTAGGCTGGCTTCAATTGCTTGGTCTTGTATGTTTGGGGATTTAATGTGTAATTGTCTGGAACAGGCTTGGGAAATAATTATGTTAATGCAGATGTGTCTGACATTTTTTGCAATCTCCATATTTATATGCTATTTATATCTTCCTTTGAAATTAAATTAGCAACCCATAAACCATTCTATTATTGCCCCAATCCTGGATACAGTCACTTCACGCTTGCCATAATGCATTAGTTACAACGTGCAACCTCATCAGGGAGGTATAAATTCCTGAGCACTGCAGTGCAACAATGGATTTATTATTGTCTTAAATCAGGAGGACAGCCCCAAGTTACAAGAGCAAGCATTGTATCCCCGTCTCACTCTCCTAGCTTCAAGCAAGTTGTAAGCTTTTGGGTGCCTGATGGATGCTCTGAGTCTGGAGAACCTGTGGCCTCTAAAGTTGGATCTCTGATCCACATCCCACCCCTTCCAGCTCTGAACTATTGGGGAGTAGTGTTTAGTTTCCATCCCTCCCTGTGTCTGCTTCAAGCTTAAAATAAGACTTTTCCTTGATGTACTGCATTTGAGGCAGAACAAGGTGTGATACCTTCTTGGAGTAATAGGTTTCTGGCAGTCACCCTCTAAAGCTTAGTTCAAATGATCAACCCTGCTTAAATTTATAAGCACTAATTACTACTTACTTGAAACAGTTGGGCTTGTAATTAATGAACTTGTAAGCAGTGGCATAGGTATTATATTAATTTATATATTGCAGTTCATTATAACCTATGTTTCTGAGTTCCAGTTCTCTCGCTGAATAAGATTGAATTAAGCATGGTAACTGTTGCCTGCTGAGTCCAAGGATAAGCAAACAGAAGCTGCATCACAACAGAAGTCTTGTGGGGGCACACGTTGCCTTGGATAAGGTTGCATTCTTTCTAAAGAGCAGGCATGCAGGTTAGAGATTCTCCAAGAGTCAGCATTCATAATGGCAATGGAAGTGGTGTCAGTGGCCCAAAGTGTTTTTGATGAATTGTGTTTTTAGTGGCCATGGCCTGAGCTGAAGGAAGGAAACGTCAAGGTTAGGTCATTATAACATACTGCAAGTATGGCTATCTTTAAAGGTGCTGTGGAAGCTTTGGTTGATACTGGATACGGTAGCAGAGTTTCCTGGGGGGAGCTAAGCAGGTGGAACTTGTTATACTTGTTTTGTACAAATAACATTGGCTGTCTCTATGTTTCTGGCTAAACTGATCTAAAGTATTGCTTTAGCATTTAAAGCATAAGTGGGTCAGAACCTCACTATCTTGTTCCACCACTTTCCATATGGCTCTGCCTGTGTATTAGAATCTTCAGCCCCTTATTGAGAGATGAGCAGCCCCAGATTTGTGGAACTGGTTCATGTATTTCCATCTTCAGTTTAAAAACTAACAGACTGAAAGCTTTTTTTAACATTTCAGTCTTTGTATTATTAATTGCTTGGGCTGTGCAGTGCTTCAGATCCTGTTTGGAAGAGATTCTTGGACCATTGACAGCTTGTTAAAGTAGCTGCTTTTTTCCTGATCACATGGCTGCTGCAGGGAACCCTTGCTTGGTTAATTTTGCAGAACTTTGTAGATATATTTTATGGCTTCCCAGCATTTCTGATTTGAAGGCAAAAAGGTGCTTCAGAGCATGTGGGAGTGTCCACATAGCATGTACTGCAATTTCTTAAGCCAAATACGTCTTAAGCCACAAGATCTCATGAAAGACACAGTTGCAGATCTGTGTGACATGTGAACCTCTGCTCCAAATCATCGCTTTACCTTCAGATTTGAAGAACTGTTTAGCCATAATATGTATTAGGAGTGGATATTCTTGAGTTGTATTGTCTATCTTCATCTCAACAACAGTGCATATCTTTAGTGGAAAAGCTTATCCATAAATAAGCCTTGGCTAGATTCTGCAAGGAAAAAAAATCAGTACTATATTAACAAACTTTCACATATCTTAGAACTCCTGTCCTTAATTCTTATGGGGAAGCTTAAGTATCCTAGGCTACTGATAAAATGTGAATGTATAATTAGATTTCCATGAGCCTTACCTGGAACAAATTGAAAATGTAACAGCAACTTTTATTCAAGCCCTTTTTTATAGCTTGTAGGCAAGGAGATCTAGTACAGTTCCAATTATAGCAGCTACTTTTTGTATTATTCATCAGTTTTCTTGCTGAGTGCTAAAACCTAGTTTCAATTCTTATTTGTAAGTAGTTCTTTGGAGAATTGTGAAATGCCACTTTACTGATGTTTTCATTTTCCTTTTACCATGGAGTCTTCATCAAAATGTTACTGCTATTTTGTTTTCCTCTAATTTTTAATCACTCTACCGTGTAAAAGCACTTATGTGCTTGCGTGTGCTGAGTTGATTAATGAGTAATGCAGCTTAATAATTTAGTAGTTTAAAACTAGAAAATATGTTCAGGTAGAACAGTGTCATGTGTGCCCTTTGCTTCTCTAGACACCTTCTATTTAGATTTTATTACTAGACACACAAAAAATATGGGGAATTTGTTTCCTTCATTGTGGTAGTTCAACCCACATGGTATCAACCGCACTATTGCAAATAGTAACGAATTTCATAAGTCTGCGGCATGGCTAAATCTAGCAGCCTGTCCGGGATTCTAGTGCAGGAATACAGAAGCAGCGCTGACGGGCTAGTTATCAAAGTATTGCATCGCATTTAGGACTAATTTAGAATTAGATTCTGAACCAGACACAATGGTAATGCCAGAAGCAGTAGTCCTCCATTGTTTCTTCCTCTTCCTATATTATCTAGTAATGAATACTTGGGTGTGAGGATTTTCAAATTTGAAGCTCAAAACAACTCAAGCTCCAAGTTTGAAATCCATGATTTGAGCTCATTTTGCCCTTGGGAAACATTCAGGGGAGTTGGAACAGCCTGTTTTGAATTCAGAATATTTTGAAGTTAAAAAGTTTTTGTGCTCCATTAATGGAATATTTGGTATGGGAAGTTACTGCAGATGCAGTGTAGCGCTGGCCAGAAAATCAGTGGCTTTTTACCAGATGTTGTGGGTGTGAAAGGAAGGGAGGATTCTTCCACTAGTTGAAGTAAATCTCTCCCTGTTGCAAATTTAAGGCAGGTTGTCAGCAGCTGAAAAAAAAATGTGTGTGAGTGACTGAGTCTATTGGAAGAGATCCTTTCTCTTCCCTGTCATGTACTTTCTCCTCAGGCATCATAGATGTCCAACTACCATGGATTTTTTTTTTTAGGGGGGACAGGATATGAAAGAACATTTGTCCTCTTAAAACACACACCTACCTGCACTCTATTAGTTGCGGTAGTGAAAACATGTTTTTAATGACATGCTGAATGGCCATCTGTAAACAAGATAAATGCTTGGTTTCTGACATCTCAGGCATTGGACAGGCTGTGGTTGTTTTGCATGAGTAGCCCTATGTGTTTAGGATGCTTACTTAACACAAAGCAATCTCTATGAAAATGTAATTCTGTCTGTGAACCCTGAGGGAATTCTCCTAGGCAATAACATGTGATATTGATCCAGAAGTCAAGGTTAGTCCAGAATGTGACAGCCACTTGCTGAGCTGGGCACCTGACTGTGTGCTGGTTACATGCAATAAACCACTATATTGGCTACCCAATAACTAGTGGACCAGATTTTCAAGGGTTTATGATTGGCATATAAAATCCAGACAGTGCATGCTCACTGGGTTGTTTAATAAACTGCTTTCAAGTCCTAAAAACATTTCTTATCCCAGCTTGACTATATGAGGGCCTGTAACAGCCCAGAGTTTAGGAGCCAGACCTGCAGAAGAGAATAAGAATAGAATAATGGCTCTTGTGTCCTTCAAAAGAGCATGGAATGGTCAAAAAGGGAATTTCTCCTCTTGGAAAGAAAGAGGGTGAGCCAGTTGGCTTAGTAGGGTAGGTGCTATGGATGCAATCCCTGGTGTATGATGGGTTTTGAAAGAACTTTGTTTCTTGAGGGAAGGGGCTGCTGTACCTCCCACTTGGTGTGAAGCCAGATTCTGGAAATGGGGGTTAATGTAAGGTCCACACAAAAGGGAAGCAGGAGAACATTTTCCCCTCTGCACCACCCCAGCCTAGGGTGGTCTGGCAGGGAAGGGGAGGAAATAGGAAGGTATGTTATAGAGCAGGGAAGCACTTGGTTATGTCCTTTCAGAAGTTCATCAAATGAGTCCCTTGAAAATTAACACCATAATGACAGGGCACACTAAGTACTGAATAAATATACTCTGTAGACCTAATTAACTTATAATAGCATAAATATATGCCTGGGAAGATCTTTTCAGGATAAATATTGCAGCTGCCCAGTTATAAATAATGTGGGAATGCTCTTCAAAGCTCATGCGAAAATATTCTTAATATTTGGTGATCTTTCATCATGAATTAAAAGCCAGTCCACAGTTCTGCCATACATTTCTCAGATAGGTATGAATTGTGTTCCAGTATCATCTCTCTAATATTTTATTGCCCTTGTTTCATAAAGTTCCAAACAGTGTACAAATGTTGCCATGCTCTATTAATTATTAATGCTTAGTTTGCCTTGTAGTGGTCAAGAATTAGCATCTGCTTCATGGTAGTCTTTTTGAAATTTGTAAAAATGTATAGCCAGAGAGTTTGGGTTCAGATATTCACATATTTGTAACTTAAAGGCCACAGTCATCATAAAACAGCCAGAGGCAGTTAGACTAAATATCTTTAATTATGTAGCTTAAATTCTAACATAGTTTAGCAGACACAATTACTCAGGGAGATTACATACAGTACTGTGCAAAAGTTTTAGACAGGTGTGAAAAATGCTGTAAAGAAAGAATGCTTTCAAAAATATATATTGTAATTCTTTGTGTTTATCAATTTACAAAATGCAAAGTGAGCGAACAGAAGAGAAATCCAAATCAAATCAATATTTGGTGTGACCACCCTTTGCCTTCAAAACAGCATCAATTCTTACACTTGCACACTTTGTACACTTGCGCAAAGTCAGGGATTTGTAGGATTAGAGTCAGGTGTATGATTAACCAATTATACCAAGCAGGTGCTAATGATCATCAATTTCATATGTAGGTTGAAACACAGTCATGAACTGAAACAGAAACAAATGTGTAGGAGGCTTAAAACTGGGTGAGGAACATCCAAACTTTGCTACTAAGGTGAGGTTGTGGAAGACAGTTTTATGTCACAGGTCATACACCATGGCAAGACTGAGCACAGCGACAAGACACAAGGGAGTTAGACTGCATCAGCAAGGTCTCTCCCAGGCAGTAATTTCAGCAGACTGGGGTTTCAAGATGTGCTCTACAAGCTCTTTGGTCGGCCAAGGAAACTTAATGCAGCAGATGAAAGACACATCATGCTTACTTCCCTTCAACATCGGAAGATGTCCAGCAGTGCCATCAGCACAGATGTGGTAGCTGTAGTGTGTAGCCCTTTGCAGGTTGGATATAAAGTATCTCAATTGTGACAGATGAAAATATATAGTAATTAAGATGGTGCAAAAAAGAGGAAGTAAGGAATATCTGGTAGAATCAAGAATGTTTATGCACATTTTTTTCTGCAAAATTACAATTTTTTTTAGTGAGATAAAAACTGAGCACAGCAACAAGACACAAGGTAGTTCTACTGCATCAGCAAGGTCTCTCCCAGGCAAAACTTTCAAAGCAGATTGGGGTTTCAAGATGTGCTGTTCAAGCTCTTGTGAAGAAGCACAAAGAAACAGGCAACGTTGAGGACTGCAGACACAGTGGTTGGCCAAGGAAACTTAATGCAGCAGATGGAAGACGCATCATGCTTACTTCCCTTCAACATCGGAAGATGTCCAGCAGTGCCATCAGCACAGAACTGGCAGAAAACAGTGGGACCCGGGTACACCCATCTACTGTCTGGAGAAGTCTGGCCAGAAGTGGTCTTCATGGAAGAATTGCGGCCAAGAAGCCATACCTCTGACATGGAAACAAGGCTAAGCGACTCAACTATACACAAAAACATAGGGACTGGAGTGCAGAAAAATGGCAGCAGGTGCTCTGGACTGATGAGTCAAAATTTGAAATAGTTGACTGTAGCAGGAGGCAGTTTGTTCACCGAAGGGCTGGAGAGCGGTACAATAATGAGTGTCTGCAGGCAACAGCGAAGCATGGTGGTGGTTCCTTGCAAGTCTGGGGCTGCATTTCTGCAAATGGAGTTAGAGATTTGGTCAGAATCAATGGTGTCCTCAATGCTGAAAAATACAGGCAGATACTTATCAATCTTGCCATACCATCAGGGAGGCATGTGATTGGCCCCAGATTCATTCTGCAGCAGGACAGCCACCCCAAACATACAGCCAATGTCATGAAGAACTATCTTCAGTGTCAAGAAGAACAAGGAGTCCTGGAAGTGATGGTTTGGACCCCACAGAGCCCTGATCTCAACATCATCGAGTCTGTCTGGGATTACATGAAGAGACAGAAGGATTTGAGGCAGCCTACATTCACAGGAGATCTGTGGTTAGTTCTCCAAGATTTTTGGAACAATCTACCTGCCGAGTTCCTTCAAAAACTCTGTGCAAGTGTACCTAGAAGAATTGATGCTGTTTTGAAGGTAAAGGGTGGTCACACCAAATATTGATCTGATTTGGATTTCTCTTCTGTTCGCTGACTTTGCATTTTATAAATTGATAAACAAAGAATTACAATATATATTTTGAAAGTATTCTTACTTTACAGCATTTTTTCACACCTGCCTAAAACCTTTGCACAGTACTGTATATGACATATTTCATTATCATTTCCCAGTATTTGAAGTGCATTGCATATAAAAAGTAAATTCACTTTCAAATTGAACTTAGCTCTTGGCGAGTGCATGCAACTTTCATAAAAACAATACATAAGTAATTATTAAACTTGTATGCCACCCAACTTTCAACAACTCTGGGCAACTCACAATCCAACAAAAAAATTACAATAAAATCAATTAAAGATAAAAGATGGCAAGTGTGATGAAGCGGGGGGATGTCTCACTCTCCCTCACTAAAGGCCTGGGTGAAGAGCCAGGTCTTCGCAGCTCTTCTAAACAGCAGCAGAATGGGGGCCATCTGGATCTCAGTCCAGAGAGCAGGTAATGCTATGGGGAAGGTGCACTTCCGAGGTCCATTGTTTAATTGAACCCGGAACGTGCCAACTGCAGGATCAAATTGTCTGGAGAGATGCTGTGGGAGGCAGGGCATACCTCAAGTAATCAGGCCCTATGCCATGTAGGGCTTTATAGGTAACAGCCAGCATCTTGAATCACACCCGAAAGCAAATTGGCAACCAGTGCAGCTCATGAAGCAAAGGTGTTACATTGGCATACTGAGACATGCCCATTATTGCTCACTCCACTGCATTCTGGACCAATTGACACTTCTGGGTGGTCTTCAAGGGCAACTCTAGGTAGACCATGTTGCAGTAGTAAAGCTACGAGGTGACTAGGGCATGAGTGCTTGACTGAAGGACTCTCTGATCTAGGAAAAGGTACACCTGGAATTGTGCAAAGGCGTTCCTGGCCACAGCTGTCACCTGCTCTTCAAGCAGGAGCTGTGAGTACAGGACGACTCCCAGATTGCATACCAACCTTGAAGTAGCTTGTTTTCCCTTCTACATGTTTTTTAGTACTGGTAGTCCTCACTTAACGACCATTCTTTTAGTGACTGAAGTTACGATGCCACTATAAGTGACTTAAGACTGGTGCCCAAAGTTATGACTGTTGCAGCACCCCCATGGTCATGTGATTACAATCCAGGCACTTGGCAAGCAGCTCGCACTTTTGACAGTTGCAGCATCCCAGGGTCACGTGATCACCACTGCGACCTTCCCAGCTGGCTTCCGGCAAGCAAAATCAATGGGGAACTGCGTGATTCACTTAATGACTGCCACAAAAGATTGTAAAATCTGGTCCAATCACTTGATGATTCGCTTAATGACTGCATCGCTTAGTGACTTAAATTCTGGTCCCAATTGTGGTCGTTAAGCAAGGACTACCTGTGTAGGTTTTGGTTAAACATTCTTTTGAAGGTTGGCAGAGACAGGTAAAAGTTGAATTCCCCTTCAAGTTGAACTCAGTTCTGGTGACTTCATGGACATGTTCATGTTGTTTTCTTGATGCAGGATGGGAGAGGTTCACCACTGGCTTCCAGGATCCTTTTTAAATGCCCAGTAGGGCTTACAGGTTTGGGTTGTCCTGGAAGTCTCCCATCTAAATGCACATCAGATCTAATTCTGCTTAGATTTTTCAAGATCAGTCAAAGTCAGCCAGATGTAGTCCCTGGCTGAGCATTTGGCTCAGCATTTGGATACAAAAAAATCAGGAAAAAGTCTTCTTTCTTTCAAAAATATTTGGTGCCTCTTTCTCTGTATGATTTCGAGATCTGGATTCAAATCTTGTTCTAGAAATTGGAATTGCCTTTGTCTCTGACTATAGCTGTAGCTTTTTTTCTGTTCCAGTGAAACTTCTGCGTTAATATTGATCACAGAATTGATAGACAGTATAATCGTTTCTGGGGGGAACCTCACCTGATAAATACACAAATAGATTCAGAATTATGACTATCTCCTCCCCTGTCATTTTTGCACCCATTTGTTTTGCTGTGTGCCTTTTGTAAGGCTGGTTGCAGCTGAGAGGCTTCAGTCCTCCACAACTGCAGTTGTGAGGTGAAGGGGTGAGTGATTATGTGGGAAGAGATGATTTGTTCATCCTGTGCTTGGTTTTGGTTTGGCAGTTCATATGAAAGTACAGTGCAGGACAGAGATGTGAGAAAACAGCATGGAACAGGTGTGGGTAATAGAGGCAGAGCACATATTGGCAGAGGCAGAAGCACTTGAAGATCCAGTGTTTTCTATTCAAGTTCCTGCAGGCACTGCCAGTTCGTGTATTACTTTCCTGCTCCTGGAGAGCTTACTAGCTCAAGCCGGTAAAATATTACTTCAACCTCCAAATCACCTGTTGGATAACTTGGTCAAACTGTTTATCATAATTGGAAATTAGCACTTTTGGTCACAAATCCAGAAATCCCTCCCATGCCTAGAGTTCCTCTTCTACAAATGTATCCAGTTTTGCAGACATACTGTCTGTCTCTCCAAATTCTGGATGGCTGACAGAAGATTTGGGAGAGTCGTTTTGGGGATTCAGCTAGTTGCAGGGCATCTCTGAGCTGGAATTTCATGTGCTTCAGGGCTGGAAGATCCTAGACAAGTAGTTGTGATGCTTCTAGTTAGAAAAGTGCGCCCAAAGTCCATGGCGCTTCATATTAAAACTAATGGGCTCCTTTGAGGAGTCAGCTGGCAGCCAGCTGTGTTTCTTCTCTGCCAAGTTTGGCTGAGTAGAAACATGGGAAGTACTAACAGCGTCATCTTTGGCCTTCTCAGTATTATGATGTAAGTAGAACAAAGTGGAGACTCCCAGGAGCATTGTTGGCTAAGCATCCGATGATGCTTGGGCTCTAGAATTTTGAACCGTTTTCTTTTAGAGAATCGCGCTGTTCAAATTGGATTCTGCCAACTTAAGAGTTTATCAAACTGGGCTCAGTTTCACAGAGGGAAAATGAATGCGTAGTGCGATAGCGATTATTTTCATTAAGGAAAATTTAATGTAATAATCTGGTAAACGCTACTGTTATCAGTACTAGATTCCTAGCATTTTTTGTTCGAATTACATATGATTAGCATTGAATAGCATCATGCCACAATCAGTGGTGGTTTGCCCTAGCTACTATTCCTATCATTAGGTAAAGGAAGAGGTGCAGTAGTCTTGGAATTACAGGTAGTCCCCAGTTTAAGAACGAGTTCCATTCCTAAGGTCTGTCCTTAAGTTGAATTTGTATGTAAGCCGGAACAATATTATTGTATAATACTGTATAAGTAGTATTGTGTAATAAACTCAAACCCTTGTGTATTGTGTATTTAACTTGAATTTTGCAAAATAGGCTCTGTTCTTAACTATGGGTTGTCCGTAAACTGGGCGTCCTTAACCCGGGGACTACCTGTATTTTTACGCTCCTGTTTCTGTGTTGAAGCCTTCTTTTTTCCTTTGGTTAGAAAACTGAGTAGAAGTTTGTAGGTATATGTATAAATAGACATAATTACAGTCAACAAACTTCAAATGACCTGTTCTGTCTTTTTGGAGTAACATGGTTTTCACACCTATAACTCTAAGCTTTCTTATGTTGTACTGACCATTTTATTGTTGTTTTTATAGAACATGGTCATTACAATAATTGTGTATTGGAGCAAACTGCCAGTCTCCTGCTGAAACGTTTTTATCTTGTGATGAAAATACCTGTTGCTCTCTTTGTGTATACTTGGCTATTTAACCCGCATAAATACTGCCTTCTAAGCTGCTGTTTACATGTTCAACTTTTATTTTGCTTTGAACCTCCATTGCCGTGAACTGGCTATGAATGCTTACATGAGCAATAAATCCCACTCTGTTCAAGACGGCTCTTAATATATGTGTTTGGGGCTAGATATGATCTTGACGTCTAACTAAGCTAATTGTCTTGAATTGTTTTAATTGTATATATATTATGTATTTTATATATATTTATAGTTCTCATGTCTTTGTAAGCCGCCCAGAGTCCCCTATTGTGGGGGAGATGGGCGGTGGAGAAATGCAATAAATAATAATAATAATAATAATAATAATAATAATAATAATTCCTTTGTTTCCTAGACTTTCTCGGCCAGTGGGTGAACATCATCCTCAAACATGGGAAATATTTTTGCAAACCTTTTCAAAGGCCTCTTCGGCAAAAAAGAAATGCGCATACTTATGGTTGGGCTGGATGCTGCAGGAAAAACTACTATATTGTACAAGCTTAAGCTTGGTGAAATAGTAACTACCATCCCTACTATAGGTAAGAATTCAAGCAGCTTTAAAGTGAAACTAAGCGGTAGTTTAAAATAAAGTTAAGGCTTATGAGTAAGTTCTGCACAGTAGAGGACCTGTGGGTAAAAATAAACGATTAGCCTGTCTGGGTTGCTTTGTGACGAGTAGCAGCAAAGATCTTGCTACCTCTGTGCTGCATTTTTACAGTTGCTTGAACTAAAGGATATTCTGTGTTTTGGACATATTACATATTGAGTGTGTAAGGTAAAAAGTCAAGATCTCAAGACATTTTTTTCCATGGAGCCTTTGTAGCATCACTGTTAAAGAAACCTGTCAAGGAAAACTGTGTAGGAGCACTCTCATTTAGTTGTTCTTGTTTGGATAAAGCTATTCTACTTTTGTTTTTAAAGGCAAGCCTAAAGTAGTCTGAGGATTCTTGAGTGAAAATGTGGCAAATTTAATAATATCTAAAAGTATTCTCTCTTTGCACTGCTTTCAGTTAATTAATTGCACTTGAAATGTTCTGGAGATAAACAGCTAAGTAAAAAGTATGAACATTACTTGTGTGGCATATTT